>NC_081367.1:7944012-8009012 GCF_030684315.1 Stegostoma tigrinum
GGTGGGTCAATTGACCTTCTGGATCTTAATCCAATAGCAATAATAATTAATGACAGTGAGGAACATTGTCTTTCTGATGTAAAGGAGATCAATACCAAAGTCTTCCAAAGGTTTAGCTGGAACAGAGGAGAGAAGTTATTTCTTCTCTTAACTATGAGAAGAGTTAGAGAGCACTTTTTCAGGAAAACAAAACTACCAGGCTATCACATAAACCTGGCGAAGCTTTGCAAGTACCCAGATACCCTTGTTGGATTTTTTGTCCTGATTGAAAGCTCATTGGAACACGCCTTCTCCAAAAAAGTCATTGACATGATTGATTTGACTGTACTTTTCGAAACACTGTCCCAAGATCACGTTATTAGGAATATACTCTGATCTGTCTCCCAAGCTGCAGATCCTCTTACAGATCCACTCATGTTCTTTTACACAAACTGATCTCCCAAGATTTGTGTAGCTTCTTCACTTGCAAATAGTGAGTGGTTACGGACACAGGTTTCGGACATCATGAATGAATTTTTTTTTGACTTCCCTGCCTGGGGAGTTGAGAGACATAATCTGACAGAGCATCAGCCATATTCTACAGTTTCTCCTGTATATTATCCATAACCATGTCATACTGAATCGACCTGAAATGGAATCTCTGGACCCCGGAAGGAATTGTACAAGGTCTTGTTATATTCGAGGAGGTTAGCACCAGCTTGCAATTGATTTTAATCCTGAGTGGCACACCAAAGCTGTTATCGGAGAATTTCTCTTTTGTCATCCTTCTCCATTAAAACATACCTTTTATCGGTATCTGTGGGAGCACTGAAGCACAGTAAACTGGTTGCCTGATCCCATCACATTACATCTGAAATAAGGCTGCTCCTGGGCCAGTGGATGAGGCAACTGGTACTATTATAGTTGGAAGAGCTGGGTGGTATTGAGCAAGCACTTTAGATGAAATGAACAATCAAATGTGCACTGTTGATATTTATTCCAACGCTGCACATCTTCTTGCTTCAGAAGTTGTTTGACAGGCTCATTAAAGCGAGCTAAGAATTTTCCCTACCTGGTCCACCATTCCCTTGATCCACTGGAGTTCCACGGTATTCTTGGGTTATGGAGAAGTCTAGCATTTTTTTTTGCTTTCTGTGCATCTGCCATTATTCTTGTTGCTTAAAGCACAAGCCCCAGGAATTTAATTGTTTGCTTAGAGAACTCACACCTGTCATTTAGTGTCACTTTGGCATGCTGTAACTTCTATAGGAAGAATGTTGTTAAACCTGAGAGGGTACAGAGAAGATTTATGAGGATGTTGCTGGGAACGGAGGTTTTGAGTTATGGGGAGAGACAGAATAGGCTGGGGCTATTTTTCCCAGAGCTTCAGAAGCTGTGGGATGATTTTACAGGAGTTTAAAAATCATGAGGCCATGAATAGGGTGAATAGCTAAGGTCTTTTTACTAGGGTGATGGAGTCCAAAATTAGACTTAAATATAGGCTTAAGAGGAGAAGGATTTAATGGGGACCCGAGGGTCAAGCAGAGGATAGTGTATTAATGGAACAAGTTGCCGGAGAAAATGGTGGAGGTGTGCATAATTACAACATTTAAAAGGCATTTGGATGGGTAACATGCTGGTTAAAACAAGGTTTTCTGTATATAATATGATCAAGCAGAGATGGCATGGCTTCACAAAGGGGAATAAATGCCTGAAAATTTTATTAGGAATTTTGAGGAGCTAACAAGCAGAATAGGTAAAGGGGAAGCTGTGGGTGTAATATATTTAGATTATTAGAAAACATTTTATAAGGTACCACACATCAGGCTACTTACTAAGATAAAAGAAATGTCATATATTAACATGGACAGAGGATTGACTAACTAATAGAAGACAGGGAGTTGAGACAAGGGACTCATTTTCAGGATGACAGCCTATATCTAGTGCAATGCCAGTGTTGGAACCATAATTATTTACAATATTTATTAATGACTTGAAAGAGGAAAGTGAATGTTCTATCGCCAGATTTGGGAATGATTCAATAATAGGTGGAAAGGCAAATGGTGAGGATGACATAAAGGTTATAAACACATTAAACAAGTGAAAAAATCCTGGTGGATGGAATATAACGTGGGGAAAGATGAGATTATGCATTTTGGAAGGAAGAATAGAAGACCTGAATATTATTTAAATGGTGAAAGATTGAGGAAAGAAACAGCACACTGGGATTTGGAAGTTCTTGTGCATAAATCACAAAAAGTTGGCATATACATTTCGCAGATATTAAGAAAAGCATATAGTGTGTTGGCATTTATCTTAAAGGGAATCAAGTATAAAAATGGAGGTGTTGTGCTAAAACTATACAAGGCATTAGTCAGACCATAGTGTGATCAGTTTTGGACTCCCTGTTTATAAAAAAACATACTGGCATTGGAGGCAGTCCAGAGAAGGTTCACTAGGCTGATTCCAGGTATGGAGGAACTGTCTTATTAGAAGAGGATGACTAAGTTGGATCCATACTTGTTGGAGTTTAGAAGAATGAAAGAGATTTTATTGAAATGTACAAGCAATGCAGAAAAGTTGCTCTCTTTGTGGAAGAGTCCAATACTAGAGAGCATAATCTCATAGTAAAGGGTTGCTCATTCAAGACAGAGATGAAGAGGAATTTCCTCCCCTGGAATCAGTCAGAGATACGAGGCTCCTTTTACTTCTGAATGCTGGAGAACCTCAGTAGGTCTGGTATCTTCTATGGAGGGAGGAAGTTTTACCATTTTGAGCTTAATATGACTCTTGCAACTTTCACACAACTTAGACTTAGCTAAACAACATAAGATTCAATCCATCATTACTGTGTTGTCAGACTTAACTAAACTTAGAGATGTTAGTCTACAACCCTCATCTGTACAACTATTCAGCCCGAGAAGATCAAATCTAATGGTCAAAGTCTAACATTAGACATAAATCCAGAAAAATTGCGGAAATGTTATACATTGACTATGATCAGCCGTACTTAGTATTTAGCAGGAGATCATGTATGGCTTGTACCTCATCCTTAAGTGAGATGTAGAATCATAGAATCCCTACAGTGTGGAAATGTAGTTGTCAGTGAGACACCCACAAGTGAATTTAAAAAAAGTTCTCCAATCTGTTCCCAGGCTTACAGAGCCTCAGTACTGTGTTCTTCTTCACACTCAAAGTGTATGTAAAACCCATTCATCTGTTTGCCCCTGGGAAGGTCCCATTTCTACTTAAAATCAAGATAAAGCAAGAGGTTGAGGAATTGCTTAAAAAGGGCATTATTTTAGAATTCATACCACCAGTAACAAGGTGCTAAGCTACTGTGCCAATCCCCAAACTAAGCAGATGCAATAAAATATGTGCCAATTTAATTTTTTTCTTTATTCATTAACAGAATGAGGATGTCGCTGGCTAGGCAGTATTTATGCCCATCCCTAATTGCCAAGAGGGCAGTTAAGAGTCAACCACATTGCTGTGGGTCTGGAGTCACGTGTAGGCCAGGCCACATAAGGACGGCAGTTTCCTTCCCAAAAGGACATTAGTGAACTAGGTGGGTTCTTAATGCATTTGAACAAAGCAGTGCAATGTGAAATACATCCAATGATACCTGTAGGTGAAAACCTGGCTAAACTCACCAACAGCACATTCTTCACTGAGGAAGGTACAATCAGCCACTTCTGACAGTCTGCATCTGGGTGAGGACTTCTCCTCATTGACCATGTCATTGTCTTAACTAGCAGACTTTGCCATCTCATCCTTACCCAAGATTTTCAACGGGCATTGTCCAGTAGATTAGAAGTTGCAGGGAGCATTCAAAGTCACATAAACAATATTCTTATCCGTGGAGGTCCTCTAAAGCTCAACAGGATGATAGCTTATGGGGAATCTTGCTTAGGTTATAAGAGGCATAAAGTCATACAGTACAGAAACAGATTCCTTGGTCCAACTTGTCCATGCTGATGAAACATCTCAATCTGATCTAGTCCCATTCGCCAGCATCTGGCCCAGATCCCTCTGAACCCTTTCTATTCATGTACCCATCCAGATGCCTTTTAAATGTTGTAATTATGCTCACCTCCACCATTTTCTCCGGCAGCTTGTTCCATTAATACACTATCCTCTGCTTGACCCTCGGGTCCCCATTAAATCCTTCTCCTCTTAAGCCTATACCCTCTAATGATAAAAAGGCAAAAATTGCATAGCTCAAATACTGCAGAATTTGATGCATTATTCAGTCCAATTATTATAGTTTTAAAAAAATATATTTACCTCATAAATATACTTGTTGTTCGATCGAGCGGCCACAAAAATATTAAAGTTAATTGAATTTCGAATCAATTTCTCCTCAAATACTGTGATCTACTGTAACATCCAAGTAGTCAGTTGAGGGTGGAAGTGAAAAGACTCTGTACTGGTATGTTTCATTGAAGACAAAGTTGCAGGATCACTTAAGTGATTTATGTTGTAAATAAAGTACAACAGTGATATGTATGTACCCTGCATTGTGTTTCTATTACTCAGTGCGTGATTTTACATTGATTGTGTGAACCTCTTGATCAAGGAATATTTGATCAACCAGCACTCTCCTGCTCCCATAGCTGCCAGTTAGTAAAATGTTTGCTGTATTTCTAAATGTTCTGCTATTACTTCCTGTCCAAAAGACTCTAACATTTTTCCATTGTCAAACATTATGCAAAATTTAATCTACAGCTGTCTGCTTTGTGTCTCATTCCCTTTCAAAGTGTTACATTGGCAACTACCCAAGTTTTTACTCTAAGACATTTAGCCTCACAGTAGTCTGCACAACCATTGGCAACACCATCATTATACTGCTCTGTTTGCACAAAGTGCAGAGAATACAGGCACAAATAGCAATGTTGGAATATGATACAATAAAATAATAGAAGCATGGCTTCAAAATGTCCAGCACCTGGTGCTTAACATACATGCATTTGGAGTCCTGGAGTTTCGCAATTTATGGAGAGTCTTCACTAATGGTGATTGAGCCGATAAATCAGCACTCCTGTCCTCAGATATAACATCCAGCATTCCTCACTGTCCACAGGTATAGTGCCAGAAGACTGGAGAGAGGCAAATGTCATTCCCTTGTTCAAAAAAGGAAATAGGGATGACCCCAGGAATTACAGGCCAGTTAGTCTCATGTCAGTGGTGGGCAGCTCTGAGAGATAGGATTTATGATCACTTGGAAAGGCACAATTTGATTCGTGATAGTCAGCATGGCTTTGACAGGGGTTGATCATGTCTCACAAACCTTACTGAATTCTTTGAAAAAAGTGACAAAACACATGGATAAAGGTAGAGCAGTGGATGTGGTATACATGGATTTAAGTAAGGCATTTGACTAGGTTCCCCAAGGTAGGCTCATGTAGAAGATAAGGAGGCATGGAATAGGGTGAAATGTGGCAACTGGATTCAGAACTGGCTGACCCTCAGAAGACAAAGGGTGGTAGTGGGAGGAAAATATTCAACATGGTGCTCAGTTACAAGTGGTGTTCCGCAAGGATCTGTTCTGGGTCCTCTTCTATTTGTGATTTTTGTAAATGATTTGGATGAAGGAGTGGAAGGGTGGGTGAGTAAGTTCAAGGACGATACGAAGGTGAATCAAGTTGTGGACAGTGCAGAGGGCTGTTCTAGGTTGCAAAGGGACAATGATAGGATGCAGAGCTGGGCTGAGAACTGGCAGATGGAATTTAACCCTGAAAAGTGTGAGGTGATTCATTTTGGAAGGACAAATTTGAAAGCAGAATACAGGGATAACAGAAATATTCTTGGCAGTGTGGAGGAACAGAGGAATCTTAGGGTTCATGTCCACAGTTCCCTGAAAGCTGCCACCCAGGAGGATAGAGTTGTTAAGAAGGCATATGGTGTGTTAGCTTTAATTAATAGAGGGATTGAGTTCAAGAGCCGTGAAGTTATGCTCCAGCTATACGAAACCCTGGTTCAGCCACGTCTGGAGTATTGTGTCCAGTTCTGGGTGTTTCATTACAGGAAAGATGCAGAGGCATTGGAAAAGGTGCAGAGGAGATTTGTTGGGATGTTGCCTGAAATGGAGGGACGGTCTGATGAGGAAATGTTGAGAGCGCTAGGGCTTTTCTCTTTAGAACGATGAAGGATAAGAGGTGACTTGAGAGCAGTGTACAAAATGATCAGAGGTATAGATAGAGTGGACAGCCAGAGACTTTCTTCCGAGGGTGGAGGTAGCTATTACAAGGGGGCATAGTTTTAAAGTGAATGGAGGTAGATATAGGGGAGACGTCAGAGGCAGGTTCTTTACTCAAAGAGTGGTCGAGGCGTGGAATGCATTGCTGGAGAGGGTAGTGGAGTCGGCTTCATTAGGGGTATTTAAGCAGCTATTAAATAGGCATACGGATGACAGTATGAGGTAGGGTTGGAGGTTAGATAGACTTTAGGTTTAGGTTAAAAGTTCGGCACAACATCGTGGGGTGGAGGGCCTGTACTGTGCTGTACTGTTCTGTGTTCTATGTTGTATGTTCTAAGGGGGCAGGGAATGGGAAGGGATCACAGTTTGTGGAAGTAGACTTTCTAATGGGCTTTACCTGTTCTGTCTAAACAGATCTGATGACTGGAGGCACGTGAGTGTAAATGCTGAGGCATCCAGGAGATGTGGAGAGATAGCAGCTAAGGAAGCCTTCAACATCAATCCAAGGGAGCAGATTTTGCAGATTGCAGGGTTCAGGGTTCAGGAACACTCCTGCACAAAATGTGAAGCTTCCCAAACCATTCCAGAGTGAATGGATTACCTTACAATCACAGTCACGGCTTCAATCCAGACAAACCTGGTGGTCAATATGCACTCAAATGTTCCACATTGAGTAGTTCATCTATGTTTGGATGGTGCTGGTCGAAGAGTTGTGAGCTGGGACAACTTGTTACTTCTCTGCTAGTATGAGCAAGGGATCAGTTCAACATCTATGTTGAAGGATTGTACTCTGACAATGCAGCGGCACCTCAGTCACTGGACCTAAGCATCAGCCCAACAAACAGAAGCAGTTTCTCTGCCAATTGTACTGTACCAAATGAAGCAAGACAGCAGAAACTCTTCAGTTCATCCTCATGACCTTGAAATGGGTAGCCAGTGCTTCAACACAACCTCATTTCAGTAGATGCCACACACCCATTTATGGAACCTGCTACAATTCCAGGTATCAATGGGCTGTGCTTTCTCGTACCACTGATGTTGTTTTATCTGTGCTTTCACAGGATATGGACATCACCAAGAAGGCTGTCATTTGTTGCCTGTCCTAAAGCGCCCTTGAACTGAATGACTACTAAATCACTTTGGAGGACAGTTTCAATCCCAACTCACACATGCACCAGAATAGGTGAGGCTGGAATATTTCCTTTGGTAAAAACGCATGGGTAAACCAGGTGTGTTTTAACAAGAATGAATGATAGTTTCATAGTGACCTAAGCCTAGTTATCCATTCCAGAATCATTGATTGAGCTCAGATTAGTTCATACATTTCCTTGCAGTGTTCAAGCAGGCCATTCAGTCCATGTTGATCCTCTGAAGAGCATCCCACCCAGGCCCAACCCCTTCTCTACCTCTGTAACCCTACATTTTCCATGGCTAACCCACCCAGCCTGCAGATCCCTAGACACTATTGGCAATTTAGCTTGGCCAATCCACCTAACTTACACATCTTTGGATTGTGGGAGGAAACCCACTTGGACACAGGGAGAATGTGCACACCCCACACAAGCAGTTGCCCGAGGCTGGAATGGAACCCGGGTGTCTGGTCTGTGAGGTAGTGGTGCTTACCATTGAGCCACTGTGCTGCCAACAATATGCCACGGGATTTGAACCCCCGTCACCAGGCCCCCTGAAGTCACTAATAACCCTGTGAGGCCATTCGCTGTTATGGAGGGTGTTCCTGGAATTTGACCAATAGTACGGGAAGGGTGGTATGTGCCCAGATTAGGAAGGTATGCAACCTGGAAAGGAAACTGGAGGAAGTGATAGTCTCCAGAAACGGTTGTCCGTGTATCTCCTGTGGTGCATATTGAGCATTTGGGAAATGCAGGCCTAGCAGAATGTAAAACTAAGGAGTTGTCTTTTTAAAGTACATGATCTATTCGGGTATGAATGGCATAGAATATAAGAGGTCATGAGAGAGATTAGGTAGACTTGGAATTGTTTTTCCCACATTCCCATTATGCCAGAAATGGTACCTGCTGTTTTGAAATGTTATTTTTCAATTACTTAGGGGAACTGCCTTGACTGGTTCTCGGTCAACACAAAAACTTACTGAAAGAATAGCTACAATCAGTATCCATCGAAATCCAGGTCACAGATTCTCTCAGTTATGAAGAAGAATCATATTGGAGATGAAGCTCTGATTATTTCTTCTCTGATGCTGCCAGACCTGCTGAGTTTCTCCAATACTTTCTGTTTATGTCACAAATTCTTTCAACTTTGATGTTCCAATTCATTCCCAGCGACCACAACCGAGCAGTCAATCTACAGTGCACTGATGCATCGAGTGGATATACTGTAGCTATGTCCACTTCATCCCAGCCTTAGAAGGCTGTTAGCATTCCTGTCCCACTAAGGCCCACAAAAAATAATTTGTGTCCCAACATGAATGGTTTGGCTTTACGGTTAAAGAAACCAGACATTTAATCAAAAGTGGTAACCGGCCTCCTGTTCTTCTCATTTACCATTACAGGATTGCAATTCCTCTGTTAAAAAGACATCTGCCGCCTAAATCAGACAAAGGCTTTGGACATCTCATCTAGCCCCATGCAAAATGGAGTTAGCCACATTATTAGAATTAACAGGCCAGTGAGATTACTGAAAATATTTTGAAATCATTACTGTGTGCTAATGTCACGTGACAGAGCTGAAATTAAACCCCTTGCTGGTTAGCCAAGCCATCGAATTGAGCAAAAAGAATTTCTTTTACGTTAAACATGAACAGCAGAGAATTTTAATCTGCTCCTCCTTGAGGATTTAGCTCCCAACTAATTTCTGTCATGATTGCATGTTGAATTTTATCTGGCTGCCCCATTATACCTCCCTCTTTCTGTGCCATGTGAATGACATTAAGACTGTTCATCTGAAATTATAAAGCATTTTAAATTGAAGAGGGGAGCAGAAAGGTTGGAGGGAAATCAGCAAATCTCTGGACACAAATCTGAGGCTTCCAACTCCTGGCTCTATGCATGCTGACAAAATGTGCTTCAGGGTAAATCAAATCATCTGAAATATTCCAGCAGCTACCTGGTTGGAATCCATTGCTTTGTTGGCTCTGATTTTCCTCAAATCACTTTCTATCTTAATCTGACAGTCAGACTTGATTAACCTGCATGTAAATTACTTTTCTCGCCACCAGCAAGCTGTAGTGAAATTATCTTAATTATACAGTTATCACCTTTAAACTTTAAAATGTACACTTCCTCTCTATCTCATTATAGACTGTTAAGTGCATGAAAACTGGTTGCTATCCACATCCTTAAAGGGACAGTGAACCACAAATTCACCCTTTCCCGGTAAACCTCTTCTGATACTGTCGGCGTTCATTCTACAAGTAGTGAAGCTCCGTGGAACACCCCCACTCTCCAACCTCCAGTCTGTATGTGGGTTTCTCCTCTCCCTGCCTCAGCATAACTGCTGTTGAAACTCTTGTTCATGCTTTAGCCACTGTGAAGATACCATGGTTTAAAGAGGTGCATTTTATCCTTTTTCTTTGAAGACATGTAGAGCAGAGGTGACAATTGATCCACTTAGAGCCAGCAAACAGTATGTGAGGCTTTTGTTTTAAAAATTGGAACAGTAGAAGCAGCCTGAATGGGTGGGGTCACACTCCCACGGAACCAGGATTTTTAATTTTAGTTTTTCAATAGCAGTTGTTGCTGGGATCTTGAGGCTGGGTTTGGGAGCTGCAATGTATCTCTCCCTGCTATTCTAGCTCAGCATTTTCTCTTGATGGTTTTTCCTCCTGGACTGAAGAATTGCATGTGAGGCAAACTATTTTACTGAATTTGCATTTGCCAAGGGAGTGATTATGAGATTTTACCACATTGGAACAGTAACTGTTTAGTGGTTAAACAATGTATTATTCTGTTAAGGTTTACAATGGAGTTAAGTTATTCCAATTTCTTCTTTCTTTTATTGTATTTTAACTAGTGTGTATGAATAAAGCATGCTTTGCTTCAAGACTGATAGTTTGCCCAATGAAATTGCGCATGGAGCACAGCGCCTGACACTTGCCTTAAAATAAGGGAAAATTAAGGCTTAGGCTATTCTCTTAATATATTTTGATGGGGTTTTGACTGGCCCAGAACGGAACGCCACCTCAAAACTTCACGACTTTAATACTCGCCCGATTGGCCTCCCAACCTCCACCCTCCATAAACTTCAGCTTACCTAAATCTTTGTTGCCTGCATCCGCAACTGCACTCACATTGTTGACATGTGGCTTCTCAAGACCTTGACTTGAAAGTTTCTCATGGCATCACCCTTTCCTTTTTCAAGAATTTTGTGCCAAGAACGCTGCGTTCCACCAATTCTGCTCTCTTATATATCACCCACCTTGCCCAGTCGTTGGTGGATGTGCCTTTTGCTTTATTACAACTTAGTTTTGAAATTCTCCATGAAAATCTTCTTACCCTTCCAGCTGTCTCTCCTGCAGCGAGTGTGTTTTCTCGCCTGGTTACCCGCCTATGGAGAACCTTTGGGCATTTTACTGTGTTGAAGCTATATCTGAATGAAAAGGTTTGATATTGCCAGGACATGGGCATCACTTGTTGAAAATATTATTGGCAAGAGTCCTTGCTGTCCACACTCAGGTTCTCCATCCTTCATGTTTGAGCAGAAATAAAGATTATTACTTATTAGCTGGGATGCTTGCAAAACTTCTCACTTCTCCTCTGGCCACAGAAAAGGTCCTGGAGGACTGGATGGCAGCCAATGTGGTAACATTATACAAAAAAGAAACAAGGGATAAACTAGGGAAATACAGACCAGTCAGTCTAACCACAGTGTTTGGGTAAATTATTGCAGGCAATTCTGAGGGACAGAATTAATCTGCTTTTGGAGAGGCAGGGAGTAATCAAGATCATTTGGCATGGTTTTGTTAAAGGTCATGACTGGCCAACTTGGTCGAATTTTTTTGAAGAGGTAAACTGGAATATAGATGAGGGCAACCCTTTTGCTGTAGTCCCACTTGAAAGACATTTGATGAGGTCCTTCATGGGAGATCAAGAGCAAAGGCCAGAGCCCATGGGAATCAAGGAGGTTTGCCAAATTGGATTCCCAATTTGCTGAGTGGCAGGAAGCAGAAGGTGATGGTTGAGGGAATGTTTTTCTGACAGGAAGTGTATATGCAATCCACCCCCAAAGGGATCAGTGTTGGAGGCCTTGCTGCTTGCAGTTTAAATAAATGATTTAGACTTGAATGTAGGACGGTTGGTCAGTTAATTTGCAGATTGTATGAAGTTGATGGGATGGTAAATAGTGAAGAGGATAGCCTGAGATTACAGGGCGATATAGACCGGCAGGGCAGAAGGGCTGATCAGTGGCAAATGGAAGTCAGCAAGGGAATATGCATGATGTATAGTAGGACCCTGGAAAACACTGACACTAAGCGGGACCTTAGTGTGTATGTCTGTTGGTGTCTTAAGGTATCTGGGCATGTGGATAAATTGGTTAAGAAGGCTTAGGGTATATACACCTTTATTAGCTAATGCATGGCATTTAAGAGCAGGGAGGTTATGCTGGAGCTGTGTGAAATATTGGTTAAGCCACAGCTCTCGAGTATTGTGTACAGTTCTGGGCTTTGCATCATTGGAGGCATGTGATTATAATGGAGAGGGTACAGACGAGATTTACCAGGATGTTGCCCCAGGGCTGGAGAGTTTCTGTTATGGAGAGAGTTTGGACAGACTGCAGTTGTTTTCCTTAGAGCATAGAGGTTATGAAGGGATATGACTGAAAAGTTTAAATTATGAGGGGCATAGACAGTGTGGATAGGAAGAAAGCTTTCCCCATGATGGAGGGGGTCAATGAGCAGGGGGCACAGATTTAAGGGAAGGGGCAGAAAGTTTTGAGAAAATGTGAGAGACACCGCTTTCACGCAGAGAGTGGAGGGAAACTGGAACCATTGCCTGTGAAGGTGTAAAAGGAGGCAGAAAACCTCATAACATTAAATATTTAGATGTGCACTTAAGTGCTAGAAAATGGGGTTTGGATTGTTAGGTAGTCGTTTTTGATCTGAGCTGATGCATTGGGCCAACGGGGCTTTTGTCTCTGCTGTAGGCCTCTATGGTTTTGTGGCCCCAAAAGCTGCACCATTATAGCATCAGGATGGAGGATAAGCCTGGGACCATTGTTGGGATCCTGCTACCCTTTACAGTTTTGGCAGCAGTCATTTGCTGAGGGGAGTTGTGTCCACCTCTTAAACCCATCAAGTCAGCTTGTGCTTTTATAAGAATGCTGGACAAATTTTGCTTTAAAGAACCACAGGCTACTCACTTGTTCCCGGCTGAAACTGCGGCATTCCTTACCTCCTTCCAGTCCCGCTTTCATCCTGCTGTTACAGTATCCTGTAGCCACGGAAACTCCTGAGAGGGTTGGCTGTGGTTTGTTCGTGTAAGCCCTTGCCACCAACTTTGCAAAGTCACACGTTCAAGTTTTATTCCTGAGCTTGCATGGAACACTCGGGCTGCTACTCCCATGTTGTCGTGCTCTCTGATGAAGGGCCTCGGCCCGAAACGTCAGCTTTTGTGCTCCTGAGATGCTGCTTGGCCTGCTGTGTTCATCCAGCCTCACATTTTATTATCTTGCTACTCCCATGTTGTCGTGTTGGATGGCATTGCTTGGACATGATATTAACCAAGTCTTCATCTGTCTGCTCGGGGAAGGGCCAAAAGTCCCACTAATTTGAAGAAGGGGAGGGGGTGGTGCTGCTGGTGTCTTGATCAATATTTTTTGAGCCTTTGGGTGGCTCAGCGGTTAGCACTGCTGCATCATAGCACCAGAGACCCAAGTTCAATCCCAGCCTCGGGTAACTGTCTGTGCGGAGTTTGCACATTCTCCCCGTGTCTGCGTGAGTTTCCTCCGGCTGCTCCGGTTTCCTCCCACAGTCCAAAGATGTGCAGGTTAGGTGGATTGGCCATGCTAAATTGCCCGTAGTGTTCAGGGGTGTGTGGGTTACAGGGGGATGGGTCTGTGTGGGATGCTGCAAGGGGCGGTGTGGACTTGCTGGGCTGAAAGCCCTGTTTCCACACCGGAGGGATTCTATGGAGCTCCTTGCCACAGGGAGCTGTTCATGCAGAGTCTTTGTGTATATTTAAGACTGGGATCGATAGATTGTTGATCAGTACGGAGTGAAGAGTCATGGGGCAAGGGCAGGAAAGTATGATCAGCCGTGATCCTGCTGAGTGATGAGGCAGGCTCAATAGGCCAAACTGCCTACTCCAGTTCTTAATTCTTATTTTCTAAAACAGATTATCCGACATTGACAGAAGAAGCGAAGGATAAACAAAGAGAAAGTGCATCGCGCAGTGAGCGGTTCGGATCTGTAATCACAGCCAGCGATATGCAAGTCCCACAAAAAATTTGTAAAAGCAATTTCCTCGTTTTGCGTCTCTCATTGTGGATCAAAGCTGCACTGATCACCAGGATTAAAGGCTTGATCGCTGCTTCATCCAGTGGTCTCAGGGAGCGTGTGTTAAAATCATCCAAGTGCTTTTGGGATGGAGCAGTGCCGTGTGTAACTTAGAAAGGGCTCTTGCCTTCAGCTACTCTAACGACCCCCAGTCTACAAGACATCTTGGATGACGTTCAGCGAGAATTGAATTTATGAGAACCTCGAGCCTGACAGTTCAGAAGCAGATTATTGTGGGTTACGGTCAGCCCGTACCCTCCTGATACCCTGCACAATCCTGCAAGTGTTCTTTCTCATGTCTAAATGCAATGCCTTTTCGAAAGCTGAAATGAATCTGCTTACACCGTCCTTTCAGCCACCTTTCCTCGATCGTCTTACATTTGTATCTTTGACTTAGCAAATGTTCTACTGCTGGCAATGCCACCTGCACTGTTGGAATGCTTCATAGCTTGAGACAGCTCTATTAAATCTCCTTTAATCTTTACTGCCCTAAGGAGAATAAACACAGCTTAAACAACCAACGCATGTCACTAAAGTCCCTTCATAGAGGGATCCCAAGCCTAAACGGTTGGACAAGGTATCACTGCATCCCCAGTACAACCCTGAGACTGCATCCTATTACAAAGTGAAGCAAATTAAGATGGAAAATGACTGATGCAAGCACATGCCCATATTCAGGAGTGACATTTTCTTAACAATGCTTTTATCTGCCAGCAGTTATTCAACTGGCACAGATATGAAGGGAAGGCTAAGTAGCTTTTGAATGAGAGTTTTTGAATATATTAGTGAAGCACTGAAGAAGCTTTCAGCTATCGTTAGGAATTTAGCAAATTACCCTATCTCGAGCACTACCTTGTGACATTAGCGCAATATTAAACGAAAAGGGCTGAAGCACAATGAGCTCCAATCCAGCAGAACAACCCTATTTGAACATGTCTGACCTTTATTACATTGATGCTTGAAGCAATTAGATACAGTGCATGATTTCATAATAGGCATAAATCTGCCTGTAATCCTAAAGGCAGCTCTGCGGTAGGGGACCCCTGTCACGTCCGAAGTTTAGAGCTTCCTGTAAGGGTCCAATCAGATCAAGACTCAACTCGTGCTCCTGAGGCTTTCTTTAAATTTAGTCTGTGGATGTTGATGGCAAGGCCAGAAATTATTGTCCAGAGCTAATTGTCACATTGAGAAGGTGGTTGTGAGCCCCCATTATGAACCATTGCAGCCCATGTGGTGCAATTTGTTCTGCAAGTCAGCATCTGTGAAAATGGCAATATTTGAAAGACAGAGCGTCTTTCACTTGACTGTTCCAAAACATCACTTACGTTCAATTCTGCCTGGCAATAAGCCCAAAATTTGCAGCAAGGTTTTCAGTGGATCTCTTAAAAAAAGTTTAGAGGTCACTAAAAAGCAGCTCAAGGACACAGTTAGTTGGAAAGGTTCAAAGTCTGTCTGGGTGAGTGAGAGAAGCATGCTGATGACACAAAGATAGGTAGGAAAACAAATTATCATAGAACCCCTACAGTGTGGAAACAGGCCCTTCAGCCCAACAAGTCCACACTGACCCTCAGAGCATCCCACCCAGACCCAACCCTGAACACTACAGGCAATTTAGCATGGCCAGTCCATCTAACCTGTACATCTTTGGACTGTGGAAGGAAACTGGAGCACCCGGAGGAAACCCACGCGAACACGGGGAGAATGTGCACACTCCACACAGACAGTTACCAGAGGGTGGAATTGAACCCAGGTCCCTGGTGCTATGAGGCAACCGTGCTAACCACTGAGCTACTGTGCCACTATGTTGGGGCCGTGAAGAGGATATAAGGAGCCAACAAAGGGATATAGATAGATTTGGAGTACGGACAAAGATCTGGCAAATTGAGTGCAATGTGGGAAAGTGAAAAATTGTCCAAGAATAAAAAGGAAATATATTATACAAATTGTGAGAGTTTGCAGATTTCTGAGATGCAGGGAAATTTTGGTGTCCTGATGTACGAATCACAATAAGTTAGTATGCAGGCACAGCAAGTAATCCAGAAAAATAATAGAATGTTACTGTTATTTTGAGAGGAATTGAATGTCAGAGGAAGGAGGTTATGCTTCAGTTATGCAGGGCTTTGGTGAGACCACATTGGAGTTCTGTGTGCAGTGCTAGTCACTGTACTGATGAAAAGATATTAACATATTGGGAGTAGTTCAAAGAAGAATTACCAGACCAACTCCTGGAACGAGTAGATTTCCTTATGAAAAAAGGAAAGACAGTCCAAGTGGAGTGTAGAAGAGTTGACATAATTTAATTGACACATATCAGATCCTGAGGAAATAAGACTGGGTGAATATAGAAAGCATGTTTCCTGGGCTAGGAGAACCTAGAACTACAGGTCATTGTTTAGAAATAAGGGATTGCCCATTCAAGACGGAGATAAAGAAGAACTTTTTCAGTCAGAAGATTGCGAGTTTCTGGAATGCCCTTCCTCAAAAGTGGATGCAAAACCTTTAAATATCTTTAAGACCGAAGTAGTTAGATTCTTGAATTACCAGGGGATGAAGGAGACTAATGATGACCCTGAATCCATTGCTGATTGTTGGGAAAAACCCAGGTGGTTCACTAATGTCCTTTAGGGAAGGATACTTACCTGGTCTGGCCTACATGTGACACCAGACCCACAGCAATGTGGATGAGTCTTATCTGACGGATGGGCAATAAATGCTACCTGGCCAGCGGCGCTCTCTTCCTGTAAATGAGTAAAGAAAAATAAAGGTATTGGGGATATGAAATAATGTTGAGTTGAGATTACAATCAGATTAGTCACACCTTATTGAATGGTGGAGCAGGCTTGAATGGACAAGTGGCCTGCTCTTATTCATTGTTTTTAAGGTTGAGCTTTGTTGCTAAAGGCAACTGGAGTATTTGAGGCCTGTATAAATACATAGCTGGGGCTCAAAAGAGTCCTGGAGTATTTGAATAGCTGTGTTGGGAGGGCTCAGAGGACCCCGAGGGACAGTGAAGGACTCAAAAAACACGAGTGCCCAATTAGTGTTTCAGTTCAGCAGAGAGTGTAAATTGAACATCCACACACAGCTTTGGGCCATTGAGCCAGATTTTAAGTGGTGGTACAAATCCATGAGCCGTGCTGGTTTGGTAAATCTTGCCGGTTATGAAAAACTGGAGATGCACCTGTAAGTAAGACAAAGCTCAGAGAAGCCCTAGGAGCTACAAAGGACTTGAAAGAAGCCAATGCACAATCAATACTTCTGTACATTTGAGCGTAAAAGTTGAAAATCCCACAAGCAGTATTTACTTAACACAATTGTGTAAGATTAGACCTCAAGGGATATTCATACAATCTCTACAAGTGTGGAAACAGGCCCTTCAGCCCAACAAACCCACACCAACCCTCAGAGCATCCCACCCAGACCCATTGTCCTATATCGCACCTAGTCTACACATCCTTGAACACTACAGGCAATCTAGCATGGCCAATCCACCTACCCTGCATATTTTTGGACTGTGGGAGAATATCCATGCAGACACAGACACAATGAGCAAACTCCACACAGACAGTCACCCAAGGGTGGAATCAAACCCAGGTCCCTGGCGCTGTGAGGCAGCAGTGTTAACCACTGAGCCACCATGCTGGTGAGGCTAGCTATCTATGAAGCCTTACACTTATGCTCTTTGGAAAGTGCTGGAGCAAACATTCTAGAATCCAAGATGTTATTGACCCAGGAAAGAAAAGTGACCAAACAGGACAGGAGCAATTGTTATGGGAGTCCATGATGGGACAGTTCTTGAGGGTGAGTTTCAAAGCCGGTTATGCAGGAGTGAAGAATTGGAATTACTTGTGAAGTTTATTGGGATTTTATGACCCACAGAGACGTTGATATCTTGGGAAGGAGTTACTGAGAAAACCATACGCTCTGTCCAAATTGCATTTTTTTTTATTTTACTTATTTTACTTTACTTATTCACATGATGAAGGAATCACTGGCTAGGCAGCATTTATTGCCCATCTCTAATTACCCTGAGGGCTGTCAAGGGTCAACCACATTGCTGTGGGTCTGGAGTCACATGTAGGCCAGACCAAGTAAGGATGGCAGTTTCCCTCGCTAAAGGGCATTAATGAACCGTATGGATTCACTGTCATCATTGGATTATTAATACCAGATATTTTATTGAATTCAAATTCCACCATCTACTGTGGCAGGATTCAAACCCAGGTCCCCAGAACATTATCCAGGCCTCTGGATTAACAGTCCAGCGATATAACCACTGCCATTTCCTCCCCCAATTTGCCATTTAATGAGCTCTGCTGGGTGGTTGATCATAGCCCATTACCTATACTTACCATACATAACTTTTGGGCATTCAAATATAAGCTGTCCATGTATTGTGGATCGTATTTCTGTTATAAAGTCATTTAGTAAAGTTGTTAGAGATACAAATGTAATTATGGCCTATGAAAAACTGGAATGTGGAATGCTTTATATGTTACTGGGTTGAAGGTGAATTTATCATGGGACTTCTTGGAAAGGAAATATTAAAAAAGATCAAATAGAAGATTGTTTATCTATTGTTTACAAGGGTCAACTAACTTTGTAGAAAGAGTGTCCAGCAAAGATTCCAAGCAGAGATAAGTGATGAGTTTATGGCTTAATTGTTGGACAAACAGGCATAAAAATAACAAATCTGTGCTGAAAGTAGTCTAGCAACAGCCTCAGAATTTTTGTTGCTTTCTCAGAGACTATAGTGTAGCAGTTGTGCAGACGTCTGCAAGAAAAATGCTGTCTTTCTCTCTTTCAGTTAACAAGAGGAAAATCCTTGAAGCAGGACCAGCCAATGGCTCTTTCCCTCTCAGTGAAGGAGCTTGAAAAAGCCTGACCAAGTTTCAATTATCAAGACTCCTTAATGTTGCCCAACTCATTCTGAAATCTGGACCGAAGATATTCAATCATTCCCTCTCTGTCATCAATCAGATCTCATCGACAGAAATAAAGGGAACTGTGAGAAGTCAACACAGTGAAAGCTCTGAAATCACGCATCATACTTTTTCAAACCCATGATATGTCATGGGACTATGTTGTCTTATCTTGTCTGCCCATGTATGTGTGTATCCTTCAGCCAAACCTTCCCTAGCTTCCTGTGTGCATCCTAAATCTCCCGATCCTTTTAACATTACATAGTTTAAGCGTGCATGGTATCTTAGTTAGTAAACCACTTTGCCACTAGATTAAATAATAGTTCCTTCTTTAATAAACAAATAATCTTGAGTTTATTGACTAAAACTATTGGAATTCTCTTTTGTTGTAGATAACAATAATAAAAAGGAACAAAATGACTCTCTAGGTGATGAAAGAAACATTTACATTCTTGGTATGACTTCTGGCATAATCCTGTTCGATTATCAGCACAGTTCAAATAGAACAAAATTTATTGTTGTTGATTCAAACTGTGAAAGATTATAGCTTTATTCTTTTAGTAGGTACCCTGGATTTCTCAATTTGTCTACTTCTAAAAGAAAATGCTACTGATCCCCAAACAGGTTTGTCAGTCTAATCCATTGTCCACAGATGCTGCCAGACCTGCGGAGCTTTTCCAGCAATTTCTGTTTTTGTTTCGGTTTTTATGTATATATTCAAATTGATTTCAGGACATTACATTCGGCTGGTTGATTGTGATTCGTGATGACAAGAGCTTTCTGTTCTCCGGTCCCAACACCTAGGCACTGCGAAATAGATTCTGCTGGGCTTCATGAGTGTGGCAAGGCTGCATTCTGTTATATTGCATGTCTCCGCCAGAGGGAGCAATCTCCCACGTCTATGCTGCCCATTCACTTTCATTTCAGATGCTCGTGAAGGGTGGGTATGAGTCAGCAAAGCAGAGAACAAATGTGATTAAATAAAAACGTTAATTGTGCAATTATAGGGCACAGTTCTACCAAAAAAGGGTCTTTTTCATAACTTGGTCTTTGCCTTTCTTTTTAAACATTACTTCCTTTAATGTGAAGGAGTTTAATGTGTCAGACGTGGATAGATAAGGAATGGCTTTGCTAAATCCTTGATATTCGAGGTCCTGATAAGGGCAGAGGGAAAGAAGAATTTCGACTAGTGGGTCACTTCTGTTGAATTATGCCCCTTGCTAATCTGCACCAGGTACTTAAGTGAAGGCACAGATCCTACACTTTTGTATGTTCCTGGAGCATTGATCCAGTGTCATGATAATCCTTGAAAAAAACTCATAGAACCCTTACAGTGTGGAAACAGGACCTTGGGACCAATAAGTCCACACTGACACTCAAAGCATCCCACCCAGACCTATCCCCCTATAACCCACCTAATCTACACATCTGTGGACACTGCAGGCAAGTTAGCATGGTCAACCCACCTAGTCTGCAGATCTTTGGACTGTGGGAGGAAACTGGAGCACCCAGAGGAAACCTACACAGATATGGGGAGAATGTACAAACTCCACACAGACAGTCACCCGTGGGTGGGATCAAACCTGGGTCCCTAGCACTGTGAGGCAGCAGTGCTAACCAATGAGCCACTGCGCCATCCCTAAACACTTGGGTCAAAAAGGACAATGGATTAGACTGACAAACCTGGTTGGGGACCAGTAGCAGTTTCTTTTATAAGTAGACAAATTGAGAACTCCAGGGGACCTACTAATATTTTCCCCAATGTTTTACTAGAATAAGGGCAAAGATGCCTCAGTGATTGGCAATTCTCCAGATATTCCTTCGCTCCTGGAAATTAAGTTGTTTCACATCCCACTTCTGCATGGACCTCAATAAAACAGCCACTGATTCAAGATCACTCCACCCATTTACAACAATCCACCTCTAACCCAAGACATGGTCATCTCCCCTTGACCGAACGCATGAAGCCAAGCCTTTGACCTCCTCCACCTTACAAAAACTACTTTTATTCTGCCTTGAATCTCAACTGTGTGGTTCACTGGGGAACCTTTGTATAAGGACTTATGAGCAAAATCCTGAAGAATTGCTCATGATGTTAGTCCTGCGCTCAGGTAACCTCACCTCACAGGTAGCCAAATTGTTTTTTAAGAAAAATATATACCTTATGAAAATGTGGTACTGGATCAATGCTCCAGTAACACACAACTCCAGCAGGGCGACCTGTTCCTCCTTGTGACCAGGAAAAGAAGAATGAATCAGCTTTTTAAATCTCGTCCGCTGGCTATAGCGAATGTTTACATTTGATTTCCAGCAATGAGGCTATATCTCGCGCTGCTAAAAATGTAGTTACCTGGCGTCTGCTGCACAAGGAGCAATTACGAGGTTTGCCTGAATGACAGTGTAGTGATTCTAATGATGTTAGCCTAGTGGGCCTCATAGAATATGAGTTCCCTAATTGGGGCTGTTAATCTGGTTGAATCAAGGAGTCCTGGCTGACAGATATAAATGGAGTGTCAGAGACTCTGTTCACTCTGAGACCCTGCTCTGAGGATGCCAGATCAGTGTCAAGAATTCTCCACATACAAATAAGAGATGATTTAGTGATGGGATGCCGGCCTCTGTGGAATTATTTCAGCGGGGATGAGTAAAAAAAATCGCTTTTCAAGAAATTCATTTGCGACAGTCCTCTTTGAGTTGGGTTAAGGATTTCTGGCATGGTGCCAATATTTGGGAAACTTGACCTGTTCAATCCTGTCATCGATGGCTGGGCCCAGTATGTGGAAAGAATGTTTTTTTCCGAGCCAATGTTATTGGGGCAGATGAAAATTCTCTTAACAACTTGTGGCCCTGCAGCTTTTTTACTTATTAGGAGCCTACAGTTTCTTGAGGCACCAGATACTAAAACTTGTCAAGTGTTGACAGATTTATTTAAGGAATATTACAACCTCAAGCATCCCTTAATTCTGAGACTCTTTCGATTTTACTCAGCAGTTTGAGAAACAATGTCGGGATTTTTGACGAGGTTAAGATGACTGACAGAGGCATGTGAATTTGGTTCAAGCCTTAATGAGATGCTGAGAGACCATTTGGTATGTGAGATTAATGATGTAACTATCCAAAAGTGCCTACAAACTGAAGCCCAACTGGATTTCAAACAAGCACTTCAATGGCTTTGTCATTGGAAAATGCAGCAAGTGGAGATTGTGAGTTACAGAGTGTTCCCATGGAAGTGGGCACCCTCACCAGGCTGACTGAGCTTCGGGAACACCACTTCAGTGAAGACAGTTGCACAGCCGCACTCAGGACCTATCCTCAGCAGAAGGACTCTAGACCAGCCCACAGCAAAACCTCAAATAAAGCCAAGCCCTGGCCAAAAGGTTAACATTTTCTTCAGGATCTGGGCCAGAAAGCCATTGCGGTTGCTGCAGGAATGCGGATTCAAGAGGCGTGAATGCCTTTTGAGATATTGTCAGCTTGTGCCATTTCTCAGCGGATGATGGAGAACACTTTACAAGGTCTACCCCAGGTCACCATTTATCTGGATGACATTCTAATAACGGGGAAGACCAAAAAGAGCGTTTGGAGAACTTGGACATAGTCCTTAGACAAATGTTTGTCATAGAAGGGGGTGGATGTAGTGATTGTAATGAGGTCAGCCAGATGGACCTCATGAAATGTGAGTTCGCTGATTGGGGCTGATCCAACCAGGGAACTCTGGCTGACAGAGATGAACAGGACTGCCAGAGGTCTCTTCACTCTGGGAGCTGGCTCTGAGGGAGCTGGGCCAGTATCATGTGCTGTGCACATGTAAATAAAGGGTGACTCAGTGACAGGATATTAGCCCTGTGGAGTTATTTCAGAGAGAAAAAGCAGTTCGGTTATCCTCTAGCCCAGGGAAAAATAATAAAGACGTGACTCCATCATGCAATACACAGGTACAAAGTTAAAAGCAAGATAAAAGATTATACCGTTTAAAGTCCATGGGATGTCCTTGAAGTTTACATTTTTAACCTGAAGTAACAGTTGGCAAGCAGTGCCTTCGATCAAGAGCAGCCGTGAATCTTGCAGATCCGTTTTAAGCTCTTGGTATCTGGGTGTTTCTGTCCAATTTATCCTACCCCTGCATGTTTTGGCTTTCAAAACTCAAGGAGGGTGCACCTTTTCTCCTGCTGATTCCAGTCACAGAGCCATCTCCTACTGATTGGCCAAAAGCACTTCCCTGAAACACCCTGCAACACCTTTTCTGAAGAAAGGTCTCCGCCCGAAACGCCAGCCTCCCTTCTTCCCTGATGCTGCTTGGTCTGCTGTGCTCATCCAGCTTCACACCTTGTTATCCCTGAAACACTCGCTTGTTTGTGTATTTCAATGTCTGAGTGCTTTGTTTCCAAGTGTGATGGCACAGACGATACTTTCCACCTCCAATATGTGAAACTTATACAGTTGTAAATCAAAACAGGAGGTGAGGGTTTCTTCATTCCTAACTGGGTGAACTTGTTTCAGCGTCTTTTAATAAAATGTCAATTTCAGTTCAGATGATTTGGTTTATTTCACGTTTCTCCCATGAAGCTTAGCTAACCTGCACAGTTCGGTTCATTTACTTTAAATGGCGACAGCAATGTTTCACCTTTTTAAAACAATTTCAACAGCATGAAAATCGCAGGTATTCAAATCGTATGGTAGAGTTCAAAAATCAAGAGCCCTTACTTTATCGCTGCCGTGACACCATTCACTGAAAAAAAGGGGCTGTGGGTTAAAAGGGGGCATAATTCGACTGAACTGACTCTCAAGATCTCTCTTTCGCTGTCTGACTGAGGCTTCTTCTGTCTGCCCTTATTAAGGTATTGAGTGCGAAGAGTTTAACAAGACTAGTCCTGACGTATCTACATCCAAAACATGAAACTCCTTTTGAGCCACAAGGAAATGGTGTTGACAGGGAAAGGTACAGACCCAAATTATGAATGTGTCCATATTTTGTGTAGAAATAGGTGTGTTCATTGCAAATTCAATTTTTGTTTGTCAATAACGTCTGTTCTGCAATTTCGTGACTCACACATAGGCTTCACTGATGATTCATAAGATGGAGAGTGCAGGAAGTGTGCTCGTAATCTCAGTTGATACTTCCAGGCAGCGCATTAGGGAGTATTGTAAAGTCAAATAGTCTTCGAAAGAGATACAAAACAAGACGTCATCTGCTCCCTCAGGTAATTGTAAGAGATCCCATGACATAATTTCAAAACAGGAGGGAGAACTCTCCAGTGTCTCGGCCAATATTCCCTCATACAGCAACTGAAGCCTTTATCTCGTAAAGAATAAACTATGAAAGTAAGGAAGTTTTGCTGAAGGTATGAAAGGCACTAGGTAGCCACAGGTGGAAGGCTGTGAACAGCTTTGTTCCCCTTGTCTGAGGAAACGCACACTGCCATTGGAGGCAAGCCAGAAAAGCCTCACTAGACTGATCCTCGGTATAGAGGAATGGTCTTATTAGGAGAGGTTGAGGAAGCTGGGCATGTACTTGTTGGAATTTAGAGTTTAGAGTGAGAGACAACATGATTGAACCATACGAGATTCTTAGGAGACTTGACAGGATAGATGCAGAAGGGTTGTTTTCACTTGTGGGAAAGTCTGGGTTTGGAAGGAATAACCTCAGAATAAAGGGTCACAGTTTAAGGCAGAAGTGAAGAGGAATGTCTTCTGTCAGAATGTAAGGAATCTGTGGAATTTTTTACCACAGAGGGCTGTTGAGGCTGGGATGTTCAGTATATTCAAGGATGAGACAATGAGATTTTGAATTAGTCAGGGAATCAAAGATTATGGGAAATAGGGGCTAGAGTTGAGGATTATCAGATCGGCCATGATCTCATTCAATGGTGTAGCAGACTTAACGGGCTGAATGGCCTACTTCTGGTCTTATGGTCTTAAAGGAAATAATCGAATCATTTATATGATTGGTGTTTGTGGCACCTTGTATTCAACAAATTGACTTCTATGTTTCTTAAATTACTCCCCAGAGTAATGTCTCTGTTCAATGGTGGAGTTTCACATTCACACAAGGCGGGGGGGGGGGAGGGGGGGGGGCGCGATGACACAGTGGTATTATCGCCAGACTGTTAATGCAACAACCCAGAGAATGTTCTGGGGACCTGAGTCCAAATCCAGCCACGCAGATGGTGGAATTTGAATTCAATATGTATCTGGAACTGAGAGTTCAATGATGACCATGTTGATTGTTGGGAAAAGCACATCTGGTTCACTAATGTCCTTCATGGAAGGAAACTGCCATCCTTACCTGGTCTGGCCTACATGTGCCTCCAGACCCATAGCAATGTGGTTGACTCTTAACCAACCTCTGGGTAAATAGGCTTGGGCAATAAATACTGCCTCGCTAGCAACGTCCTTATCCCGTTAATGAAGAAAGGAAATAAAACTTTTCCCATTTGTTCTGCACATTGAAGACAATGTGTGGTTATTGTCCTTTGCCAGTTTTGCATTGTTAGCAATACAGGTACTTCTGCCATAATGCGTGACCCGTTAAAGTGAATTGGCTGTAACGCAATTGATGAATAGTGAACACTGTTTGGATAACATGAACTTTCTATTGTACAGGTACAGCGGTTACCCAATAACACGATTTTCTATAGCATGAGGTCACACAAGAATGCAACGATTGTATTGTAGGAGAACTACCTGCCTGTGAACTTGAACAATATTTCCTTTCATTCAGCTCACAGATAATATTCTCATCACTCACTATGAGAGCGACTGACTCCACCTACAAGAACATGGGTGTCTCTTCATCAAAATGAGTGTCTTTATGTGTGACCATTGGTGAAGCATTCAACTACTATAGTAGATCTACAGCCCCAGCCGACTGTATCATGTTTCCTGGTGTCCGTTTACTTTAGAGGTCACCAGTTTACAATCTAGTCAAGATCCTAGAAAGAAGCTGGCTTCTAGTGCACTCCTCTTCTACCATATTTAAGGGATTAGGGAGCCAATAATATGGATTCTTCATTTGAAGATAAGACAATATCTAGATAGGGTTAACAGGAACACTGTACATGCATCATATTCCTGTCAAGGTACTAATGATTGACATGATCTTAAATTAAGCTCCCTTAAATTTGGATGCACGTCATATCTCCATATCCCATTGCCTGGCCCATACCGTTCGCTAGATATAGTAGGAACTGCAGATGCTGGAGAATCTGAGATAACAAGGTGTAGAGCTGGATGAACACAGCAGGCCAAGCAGCATCAGTGGAGCAGGAAGGCCGGCATTTCAGGCCTGAAGAAGGGCCTAGGCCCGAAATGTTGCCCTTCCTGCTCCTCTGATGCTGCTTGGTCTGCTATGCTCATCCAGTTCTACACCTTGTTATCTCATACTGTTTGCTGTTTGCTTCTGGATATTTCATTGAGAAATACAAATTTGACAAGCATTTTTGAGAATATCCTTTCAAATTAGCCGCTCCTGGTGATGGAGTGTGTTGGGGAAGATAGTGCAAGTTCATCGATGCCTTACAGTGTGGAAGCAGGCCATTTGGCCCAGAGTTCACACTGAACCTCCGTAAAGCATTTCATCATCACCCCCCCCCAACACACCGAACCCTGTAACCCCGTATGTCCCACGGCTAATCCTGCAAGCCTTCACGTCCCAGGATGCTAGGGCAATTTAGCATGGCCAATCCACCTAAACTGCACATTTTTGAGCTGTGGGAGGAAACTGGAGCACCCAGAGGAAGCCCACACAGACACGGGGAGAACAGACATTCGCCCGAGGGTGGACTTGAACTCGGGTCCTTGGTGCTGTGACACAGCAGTGCTGTCCACGGTGCCACCATACCACCCTACTGTTAGCTCCTGCTGTTAGTTTTCCACCCAGTTTGATGGGCTTCCAATCTCTTGTTATTTCTGCTCAGTTCACAAGGCATCCAGCAGGGTCTATTGTTGAGACTACAATGATTCGTCTTCTACTTTAATGAACTGGACAAGGAAACTGAACGGCATTGTTGCTAAGTTTCCGAATGATACAAGATAGGCAGGGGAGCAGGCAGGAACTGGGAAAGTTGCAGAAGGACTTGGACAGGCTGGAAGAGTGCACAAACAAGAGACAGGTGGAATACAGTTTGGGAAAATGTGAGGTTATGCACTCCAGTGGGAAGAATAGAGGTGTAGTCTATTTTCTAAATGGGGAAAAGCTTTGAAAATCTGAGGTACAAAGGGACTTGGAGTCCTTGTTCAGAATTCTGTTAAGCTTAACATAAAATTTCAGTTGGTGGTTAGGAAGGCAAATGCAATGTTAGCGTTCAATTCAATAGGTCTAGAATACAAGAGTAGGGTTGTACTGCTGAGACTATATAAGGCCCTTGTCAAACCGCTTTTAGAATATTGTGAGCAGTTTTGGGCCCCATATCTAAGAAAGGTTGTGCTGGAATTGGAGAGGGTCATATTAGGTTTGTAGGAATGTTCATATGACGAGCTGGACTCTGAACCAATGGAGTTTAGAAGGATAAGGGGGGATCTTATTGAAACTTTCAGAGTACTGAGAGGCCTGGATAGATTGGGTGTCGAGAAGGTGCTTCCACTAATGGGAGAGACTAGGACCTGAGGGCACAGCCTCAGAGTGAGGGGGCAACCCTTTAGAGCTCTGATGAGGAGAGTTTCTTCAGCAAGAGGATGGTTAATCTGTGGAACTCATTGCCACAGAGGCCTGTGGAGGTCAAGTCATTGAGTGTGTTTAAGGCAGAGATGGATAGTTTGCTGATTAGTAAGGGGATCAAGTGTTATGTGGAGAATTGGTTTAAGAAACACATCAGCCATGATTGGATGGCGGAGCAGGTTCAATGGGCCGAATGGTCTAATTCAGGTCCTATTCCCTGTGGTCTTACGGAAGAGTGCTGGTTCACTTCGACGCCGGTGAGAGGATGTGCAAGTGCAACAAAAATCAGACAAAATAAATGAATACTGCTTTAATTGTATCATAGGGTTATTTCAGGGCAATTTGGTCGAGTTATTGAAAATGTATGAAGAGATGGCCCAATACAGATAGAAATGGAGAACTAGTTATAATGTAGGGTGAGGAAATAGACCCCGTAAGATAAAGGTTCTGGGGAAAGCCTGTCTGCACTTGTCCCACAGCCATTCATTATGTGACTGCCTTCCACTGGGTTGAGATGGGACTTTCACCCACATCTGAGAGGAAGTTCTGCCTTTGAGAGCCTCTAGGCAGTCAACTGGCCAGCAGCTATCTCCTCTCAGTAGTGCCACTGAAAACAGTGGTCACTGCTGGAACTGCAGCAGGTTCTCTGAAGAAGAGGAACGTCTGTGCTTCTGAGACTTTATAAAGCTCTAGTTGTGCTTCTGACATTTTATAAAGCTCTAGTTAGGTGCCATATAGAATACTGTGTCGAATTTTGGGCCCCACACCTAAGGAAGGACACACTGGCACTGGACCGCGTCCAGCAGAGATTCACACGAATGACATACGATGAACGGCTGAGGATCCTGGGATTGTATTCATTAGAGTTTAGAAGGTTGAGGGGAGATCTAATAAAAACGTACAAGATAATGCATGGCTTAGAAAGGGTGGACGCTGGGAGGTTGTTTCCATTAGGCGGGGAGACTAGGACCCGTGGGCACAGCCTTAGAATTAGAGGGGGTGAATTTAAAATGGAAATGAGGAGACATTTCTTCAGCCAGAGAGTGGTGGGCCTGTGGAATTCATTTCCATGGAGCGCAGTGGAGGCTGGGACATTAAATGTCTTCAAGGCAGAGATTGATAGTTTCTTGAACTCGCAAGGAATTAAGGGCTACGGGAAGAGTGCGGGTAAGTGGAATTGAAATGCCCATCAGCCATGGTTAAATGGTAGAGTGGACTTGATGGGCTGAATGGCCTTACTTCCACTCCTATGTCTTATGGTCTTATGGCCTAGGTAGGAGGTGATGGCCTAGTGGTATTATCATTAGACCTTTTAATCCAGAGACCCTGGTAATGTTCTGCAGATCTGGGTTCAAACCCTACCATGGCAGATGCTGAAATTTGAATTCAACAAGTTTTTGGAGTTAGGAGCCAAATGGTGACAATAGTCGATTGTTAGGAAAACGCCCATTCAATTCATGAATGCCTTTGAGGGAAAGAAACTGCCTTCCTGACCCAGTATGGACGACATGTGACTCCAGGCCCACAGCAATGTGGTTGACACTTAATTGCCCTCTGGACAATTATGTATGGGCAATAAATGCTGGGACATCCACATCTGGTGTGCAAATATGAAAGAAAAGGTGAGTCGGGACTCTTGATGGGCAAGGTGTGTTGAAGGAAGTAGATCAAGATGGAATAAGGAAGGAAAATACAGGGATGGGAAAAACCTTAGAGAAGCTGGGGTGGGAAGGGGGTGCCTTCAATGTAAATACGGTGCCCAAATACACACCGTCCCCAAAACCCAGACAAACCCAGCCAGCAGGTCACCAGTTATGTACTTGATGTTAGAATCCCCCATCCTGGAGGAAAAAATCCAGCGGTGGTGGGTGGGTGGGGGGTGGAAAGGATACATTTCACTGACCTTTCGTTGGCCACTTTTCAATTGACTTATGGGCATGCAAATTGCAGAATACCTCTTCCAGCATGGCTGAGGAGAGGATAAGGACAGACAGCAGATGGGCACCCAGCTTCCAGCATGGCAACTAGTTTGATACCATCTGCTATTCTGCCTATTGGGAGGTAGTTACCGAGGGAGGTGGTGCTGGAAGAACTGTGTAAACTTCAGCCTAGACTGCTGCCAGAGTTTGACAGGAGAGACGTTAGCCCTAAGGTTACATGGAAGCTATTCAGGATGGCATGGCAGGGAACTATTCCCAGGCTGAGAGAAAGTGCTGCCGGGCTTAGTCATTAGAAACAGAGATATTTCGGAAGACAACGATAAAATTCTGCTGAAATATATACAAGTAGGGAACACTGAAAATACTCAGCATCCGTGGAAAGAAACTGAGTTATTGTCCATGAGCTTTACTCCACCCACACCCCCGCCCAGAAATGTTGGGAGGGAAGGGTAACAGAGAATTCAAATGTTTTCTGAAGAAGGGTCCAGGCCCGAATCAGCTTTCTTGCTCCTCTGATGCTGCTTGGCCTGCTGTGTTCACCCAGCTCTACACCTTGTTATCTCTATGGGCAAATAATGAGGCTGGTTTTCTCCAGGGAGAGATGCCACACCACCCTGCGCAGATACCGTCTCCAGCCCCCACCTCACATTCCTTCACCAATGCTCATGGTTGACCTTCCTGACCTGACACCAATTCAGATATTTGTGTCATTTCACGAGCACCTACAGCTCTCACCCCTTGGCCATCCCAATTAACCTTCTTCCAGTGAGCAAGCAAAGTGGCAACCCCCTGCCCCCCCCACCCCACCCCACCAACCGACCGGTAAAACAAAGCATCTTGCCTGCCCAGTCAGCGCATGGGCTCCCTAGCAGATCGGCGGTGGGCACTGGCAGCTGGGTGGTGAGGTGTAGGCTGGCCACTGATATTAACCACCCCCACCTACACCCCTGCCCTTCAATCCTCACTCCACTGACCTCCTTCTACCCACAGCCCCGAGCCTAGCGATTCCCTACCCCTGCAATCTAAGATTCGCTCCCGCCCCTGCTGTTCCCGGAGTTGAGCCTTGCTGCTCCGCCAGCAAGTCTTGGACTGTGAGGGGGCGCTGTCGCTCACTGTGTCTGCAGGCCTCTAATTGGCCAGCAGATTCAGATGGGGTGGGACATTGTGGTCCCAGGAAACAATGTACCAAAATTGCTCCAAATGACCACTGATAGGCATTTGATCAAGTGGTTTTCCCATTGGCGGTGGAGGTGCGGTTTTGCCACTTCTGATGTGCTTGCTGTCACACTTCAGCTCAATGTTTCACTTCAGTGAAATAGGAAAGGAGGACCTTGACCTTAATTGACAAATTGGTTTCCTTCCCTTCAAATGCCGTCTGACCTACTTCAGAATATAGTACACTGCAAAGACAGGTTATTAAAGGAAGTAGATGTAAAGGGATAGAAAATTGAGAAGGCACATGTCCAGAATAGAACACCTGTTTATCTGGAGGCTGTATGATGCTGAGCAGTCTATCTCTGTGTTGTATTTCTCTGTAAGTGCGGTTTCAGACAACTCTGAGCCACTGTCTGTGACAACCCGTTCATAGTTTCAATCTTTCTGTATCTACTAGGCGGGAACATTTTTTAAAAATGTGGTTGACGTCGCATTAATGATTTGCAAACCTGCAATAAATCCAAACGGTGCAACATGAGCTTATCAAAGGACACGTCGTCATGTTAATGGAACAGAAGATGGCACGAAACAAAGCAAACAAAGGCAGTGAATGCAATAAGCCACCTAGTGGTGATCATCTGAGGGACAATGGTGGATTTTCTTTTGCCATTCTCCCTCCCCCATCCAAAACCAGAAAAAGATGATGATTTACAGGATTGGAAATAATTGTCACCCACTATCTCCGCTCACAGCTAATAAATTATGAGTCACTATTTCTAATGTCAGGGAGTGTTGCCCAGATCATATACAGCAAGCTCCTGCAATTAGCATTGTGATAATGAGCAGGTAAACACTTTGGTGATCTTCGGTGAAGGATCAGTATTGTTTAGGTCACCAGGAATATCATCCTGATGCCCTCTGAAAGAGGTGTCACAGGAATTGATGGAATGTTTCATCTGACAGATGGTCCCTTCTCAATATTGATGCTTAGCATTGATTTTGTTCTCAAAGCCTTGATTTTAACATATCACTTTCCGACACAGAGACAAGAGTGGCACTGCCTGACTCCAGAGGCCATATAGCCCACTAGCAGTGGGACGGGTGACTAATGTATATAGGCTAATGCTGGGCCATTCAGGTCAGGAAGATTCAAAACTCAGTTTGTGGTCAATTAGTTGATTTCAACTTGGCAGTTAGCGTGGCACTACAGATTTCTGCTCTGAAATGAGGGGTAGCACTCTGTTTCTGTGATGATATTGAAGTCAGAGACAGTGTGTCCTCATGTTGGTGGGCAACACTCCATTGATTGTTTACACAATATATCGAAATGGTTAGGAGGAAACATCTTTATTATTATAGTCTTGTAGACTTGGTCCTCATTCTAAACATATCCAAGCTTCAAACAGGCTTGTTGGCTCATCAGCACAATGGAACGTAGCTATTATCCTAAACATTCGCAAGCCAACACTGAGCTGGAGCATTCAGATGTATGGTCCATGTACACGGACAGGTGTGATCTTATTGGAGCTGCTCCTTCTTGTGATTGTCCTCATTTGGTACCTATGATACTGTGTCCCAATGCACATTGTTGTGGGTAAATTACCATAAGCTACCTTTTATTTGGCTATTCATTAAGAAACCTCACAGACAATCAAGTACTGAAATAACCAAGCATGTAGCAACCCAGATAAGACTCCTCAAGTAAACCAGTTAAGCCTCACAATTCAAGATAACAAAGTGTGGAACTGGATGAACACAGCAGGCCAAGCAGCATCTTAGGAGCACAAAAGCTGACGTTTCGGGCCTAGACCCTTCATCAGAAAAGGGTGATGGGGAGAGGGTCCTGAAATAAATAAGGAGACAGGTGGTCGCGGATTGAAGGTGGATAGAGGAGAAGATAGGTGGAGAGGAGACAGATAAGTTAAAGGGGTGGGGATGGAGCCTGTGGGGGTGAGTATAGGTGGGGCAGTCGGCAGGGAGTAGGTCAGTCTGGGGACGACGGACAGGTCAAGGGGAAGGGATGAGTTTAGGAGGTAGGGAATAGAAGTATTGCTAGAGGTGGGAGGAGGGGTTAGGTGAGAGGAAGAAGATATTAGGGGGTCGGGGACAAGCTGGGCTGGTTTTGGGATGCAGTGGGGGGAGGGGAGATTTTGAAGCTTGTGAAATCCACATTGATACTATTGGGCTGCAGGGTTCCCAAGCGGAATATGAGTTGTTGTTCCTGCAACCTTCGGGTGGCATCATTGTGGCACTGCAGGAGGCCCAGGATGGACGTGTCGTCTAAGGAATGCGACGGGGAGTTAAAATGGTTCGCGACTGGGAGGTGCAGTTGTTTATTGCGAACCGAGCGGATGTTCTGCAAAGCGGTCTCCAAGCCTCTCCTTGGTTTCCTTTATGTAGAGGAAGCCACAACAGGTACAGTGGATACAGTGTACCACATTGGCAGATGTGCAGGTGAACATCTGCTTGATGTAGAAAGTCATCTTGGGGCCTGGGATGTGGGTGAGGGAAGAGGTGTGGGGGCAAGTGTAGCACTTCCTGCGGTTGCAGGGAAAAGTGCCGGGTGTGGTGGGGTTGGAGGGGGGTATGGAGCCGACAAGGGAGTCACGGAGAGAGTGGTCCCTCCAGAAGGCAGACAAGGGTGGGGATGGAAAAATGTTTCTAAAGGGCATTAGTGAACCAGATAGCTTTTTTTGACAATCAACAATGGATTCATGATCAACATTAGATGCTTAATTTCTTGGCAGAGTTCAAACCCGGGTTCCCAGAATGTTATCTAGATCTCTGGATTAACAGCCCAGCAATAATACCATGAGGCCATCACCTCCTCTGGATTTGTTCCTTGTGCAGTGTTGCTCTGAAGAATCCTGGAGTTGAATTCTTGTATAATGCTTTTATTCTTCAGGTTTACGATGTGACATTATTGATGATCCTTTAAATTCTTTGATCAACAATATTGCAATCTAGATCAAGAGGAACCCCCAAGCAATGAAGACCAACACAACCTGCCAAATCTGTGAACATCCATGACAATCCCACACCGGACTGTTCAATCATGAGAGGACTCAAAGAACATGTGAAATTGTTTACAACCTGTTGGGGACAAAGTTGGCTTTGGTTCATGTTGAATGATGTACATCATCAGTGGTGCCTGCTGATGTGGCTCATACTTAGATCTATGTACTGCAGGGTTTTGAGAATGCTGTGTCCTGCCCAAACATGCACAAATCAATCATTGGTGAAAGCTTGTTGTTTACTCGCATGAAGACAGACTCACTTCTCTCTGTATTCTCACGACATGGTGGAAGCAGAGGGAACATTGTCCAAAAGAGACCTTTGGGCCTGGGAAGAATTGGAAGTGAGGAAAACAGGACCAGTATTGAACAAAGACTTGGTGGAGATGCAGGATAATAATAAGTCCTGCTATACAAAGAAAACCACAAGTCGTCAGCGATGTCTGCTGACATGGGACACACTCAGTACTATTATTCTCCCCGTGTGTACATGGGTTTCTTCCGGGTGCTCCGGTTTCCTCCCACAGTCCAAAGATGTGCAGGCTAGGTGAATCGGCCATGCTAAATTGCCAGTAGTGTTCAGGGGTGTGTGGGTTATAGGGGATGGATCTGGGTGGGATGCTCCAAGGGGCGGTGTGGACTTGTTGGGCCAAGGGGCCTGTTTCCACACTGGAGGGAATCTAAGCTATCGCCGAGTCTGCAAGGCGTTGTGGATGCTCTTTCCTGCCTCATTTCATAACAGCTCATGAAATGGTGCTGTTCACAAGTATGAGGGCAAACTTGTGTCTCCCTACATCCTCAATATGATTTCACAATAACTCACACACACTAGAATAACAAGGGGCCTCTGCATTATCACTTTAAATTAACACAGTAGTGAGGGGAATTCCAGATGAATGTGAAAGAATACCAAACATGTTATAACCAATACTGACCAATGTTTACACTCATGATCTCAGAAACATTATCCTAGTACATGTAAACTATTCTCTCTCACTCGCTACACATTACACACTGCGAGTGCTCCGTTCCTTCCAACTCCCAATGAAAGCTTCGGCTCAAGTTGCATGTTGGAAATTTAGGTGGGAACATAAATGGATGGTTCACCTTATGTTCTAACCTTAACATCCAGTTTCACTTCAGGGATTGTTTGTCCTGTGTTTTGTTGACTCATTTCTCTGAGAGTCTGCTGTTTCGATTGGGATGGTGATGTCATTATATTAGAGTCAATATTTGCATATTATAAATTGTTGTTCAGTGAGATTCAGAGGGAGTTTTACAATCTGTGTAGTGCAGCAACAAGAGTGTTTCCTGCACCTCAGTCTGATAATGCATCTCATTCACTGGAGACACGATGGTACAGTGGTGAAGTCGGTGGATTGATAATCCAGAGGTAGCGAATCTGGAGGTTCAGAGAGAGGTCATAACCTTGTATCATCAGTCAGTTGTCACTTACTTATAGAATGGACTGGAGTCACTCATCCTCCTCTACATCTAACCATCACAGTTGGCTCATAATCACACACTGGGCACACTATGTCAACTGATTGGCAAAATGCAGTGAAGGGAGAAATGTTGAGCACGGCACCCTCTGGGTAGATGTCTCCCTTGATACAGACCATGATAAATTCCAGGGCAGGAGGATTCCCAGACGGCAGCCTGTTCTAAAACCAAAGGAATAATGAACCCATATTCTAGGCATTACCACTATTGACCAGCTATAGACAGAAGGGTAAGAAGAGTCAAGTTTTGGCTGGCATCCTACAAACATAGGGAAACTCCAAACCCATAGCTTGGAGATCTTGCTGCCACATTCCAAGTTCGCTCGGACACGACAGGTGAGTTCTGGTTTGAAAGGGTGGGGTCAGTCAATGCAAACCATTCTCCACCTTGAAATTCACTGTACAGACAGCAAGGAGAAAAATGCAACGCAAGTAATGCAGGGAAAGGCTTGAAAATGGCAGATGTAAGAGGATACTGGGAGCCTGCTGCATCAACATGATCATTTCGATGATGACAACTTCATCGCCGATTAACATCATGAGCTGCTGAGCTGCCTTTTTGGAGGATGTTCAGCTCGCTCCTGAATCAGAGAGGGGCCCGGAAAAGGTTGCTGAAACAAATGCTCATCCCCCCAGCTGCCCACTTGACCTGTGACAGACATCAGGCAAACTGCAACAGAGAAGAAAACGCCAACTCCTAAACTTGTTTCAAAAGCTGGGAAAAGACGGACGATTCTGAAACTTCCCAGCTCTAATGTGGGAATAGTGTTGGGCTTTTAAACATTGTAACTGTCGCTGCTTCCATCACTTTCTCTGGAAGTTCATTCCACACACAAAGTACTCTTTGTGAACAAAAGTTGCCCTTCATGCTTTTATAAATCTTTCTCCCCTCACCTTATAAATATGATCCCTTAATTTTGTCCTCCCCCACCCTGGGGAAGAAACCCATGTCACTCACTTTTTTATCTGCGCCCCTCATGATTTTATAAACCTTAAAAAGGTCACCCCTCAACCTCTCATGCTCCAATGAGAAAAGGCCCAGCCTTTCTAACCCACTTTTATATCTCAAGACCTCCATTCCCAGCAACATACTGTTAAATCTCTTCTGAACTCTCTTTAGTTTAATAATATCCTTATGAAAACAGGGGGACCAGAAGCGGCACATAGTATTCCACAAGACGACTCACCAAGGTCCTGCGCAGCTTCCCAACTCCTATACTTAAAGGTCTGAGCAATGACGGCAAGTGTGCTAAACACTCTCAAACCACTTGTGTCTCTCTCTGCGGTTCAGATTTGATCCTTGAGCGGTGTTATTCTTCAAAATTCTGAAGAATAATTGTGGTATTGAAGACTTATGCAATTTCTCATCATACAAGTCTATAGTGTGACATTATTGATGGTCGTTTTGATTATTTCATCCAAACTATTGACTACTTCTCTGGAACTATTGAGTCTGTAGCTTGTTTCTTTATTAGAAATGACTTCTTTGTTCCTTGCTACATTCGGCATTGGCTGTTTGGAAAACAAAGCTTCCCTGTGATTAACTCCTTATATCCTTCTGCAGGGCAATCAGTTATCCACATGGTATAAAGCAGCCAGCTATCAAGGAAATGACAAAACAGTTTATTTCATGTAGCTTCCACTCCTTTTTTCTCCTAGACATGAATAATTGCTTTCAATTCCGGAAATTGTTTGTCTTTGTTCCTGAATAGTTTATTCCAGACTAAGTTATTGCTGCTCCTTTCAGTCATTTATTAAACTTTTCAGTTTCATAATTACACAGCAATGTAAACTGAGGAACATTTAAAATGCCCGGGAGATCATATTTATCGAGAAAGCTCTACTGAACATCGATGCAGATGTCATGAGATGTATCAAGCTTCTGTGAAGCTTGTAAAATTTGGCTGTGGATCTGTATATCAAGCTGAAAATGCCACGATGAGTGCCAATGGTAAAATATTGTATACTGATGTGGAATCAGTTTTGGATTACTTTGAGACATTCTCAACATCAAGACAACTCTGCATAATGCAACCATTAACTGTATTCAGAAAAGAGCTGGATGACTTCTGGTAGAGACTGTAACTGCCGTCAACCAGATGAGATGCAAAGACAAAGGAAACCAGTCAAATTGCTCTAAATCTGTGGGATCACCTTCTCCCTATTTCCCAGCTAAAATACCTCTGAACTGGCTTGTATCTGTCACTGTGGAAGCAAACCTCTTGGAGAGCCAGGGCAGTGTCAGAATAAATAGGCATCGCAGGCATGGTATCTGTATTCTGATGAAGACATGTAGAGTGTTGTGAGCCTGTACATTACCTTCATAGGCTTCACAGTGATCTTTGAAGCCGTGGGCAGAAATGAACTTTGGAACATCAAAGATCCTGATTGTGGTCAAGCTGTTTCATGAAAATCAGCCTGGATGAGATAAGCACAGCAGTGACCTCTCAAGATTTGTCTGAATCTTCATGAGTGTGAAGTAGGGACGTGTCCTGGCCCCTGACGTTATTCACGATCTTCTTCACCATGATGTTGCAACTGGAAACTGAAAACATTGAAGAGGGAGTTTCACATTCCAGCACTGACTAAAATCTTTTCAATATCAGTTAACATCAGTCCCACAAAAAGCCACAGGAAAGTCTCTGTGAAGTTCTTTTTGCTGATGGCCATTCAGTTATCACAGCTAATCATCCAACTCAGTACCCTGTTCCCGATTTCGCCCCATACCTCTTAATGCCTATACCTCCAAGAATTATATCCACCTCCTTCTTGAAAACATTCAATGTTTCAGCCTCAGCCACTTTCTGTAGCAGAGAATTTCACAGGATCACAATACTCTGGGTAAAGGCATTTCTCTTCATCACAGTCTTAAACGGCTTCCCCTGTATCCTTAGACTGTGATCCTGGTTTGGGACTCCCAGTTTATCAGGAACATCCTTCCTGGGATTATCCTGTCTATTGCTTTTAGAATTTTCCACACTTAATTTTATAGGACACCAGCGAATATAGCCCTAACCAATCCAATCTTCCTCCATGCATCTGTCCTGCAGCCCCAGGAATCAGTCTGGTAAAACTTTGCTGGATTCCCTCCCCTAAGGGGCCACAATAGCACACAATGCTCTAGTTGTGGTATCACTAAGGCCCTGTATAATTGCAGCAAGACATCCCTGCTCCTGTTCTTGAATCCTCTCACTATGAAGGCTATCACATCATTTGCCTTCTTCACCGCATGCTGTACCTACATGGTCACTTACAGTCTGGTGTACAATGACACCCAGGTATCATTACACCTCCCCTTTTTAAAGTCTATCACCATTCAGATAATGACCTGCCTTCCTGTTTTTGCTACAAAAATGGATAGCCTCATATTTATTCACCTTATACTTACACTCACTGAACGTATCCAAATCTCACGGAAACATCACTGCACACTCCTCACAGTTCGCCTTCCCACCCAGCTTCACACTGTCAATAATATTGGGGATGCAACAAACTTTGTTTTAATTGACACCTTATGAGCTAGCACTCACAATAAACTGGCAAGAATTATATATAATATACTGTGAAAATACTGTGAAGTTTACTGTATTATCCTGCCCAGTTACTACAGTTTAGTTAACTTAGTTACCTCAGTGTAAGTATTCTCATCGAATGGCCACACCAAGCATCAACAGGTATTTCAATTTCTAGTCAATTTCTCCACAAATACCATGCTCCACCACAACGTCTGAGTAGTCAGTTAAGGGTGTGAGTGAGAAGGCTCTCTACCGGTAAGTTTTATTTAAACCAAAGTTGCATTATTATTTAAGTGATTAATGCTATAAATGAAGCATAACAGTGATGTGTATATTCCCTGCATTAGATTTCTATTACTTAAGATTGTGAATTATTACGAATATGTGGACCCCTTGGTTATCTGAAATATTTGATCAACTGGCACACTCTTGGTGCTGGTTAATGAAACTTTTGTTGCATTATATTTAGTTCCCCCATCTAAAGCATTAATATATATTGTGAATAGTGAATGTCAAAGCACTGTACTCTACAGTATTCCACTCATCAGTGTCTGCCACTCAGAAAAAGACCCATTTATTCCTACTCTTTGTTTCCTGTCCACTAAACAAGAATTCTGTCTACCTCAATGCACTACCCCTCAAACCACCTGCTCTTATTTTAATGCTAGCATCTATATGGGACCTTGTCAAAAGCCTTCTGAAATTCCACATGAATCACATCCACTGGTTCCCCTTTATCAACTCCATTGGTATATCCTTAAAAAGTTCCAGCAGATTTGACGAGTGTGATTTTCTTATTATAAATTCATGCTGATTCTGTTTGATCCTTTCATAGAATTGAATGTGCCTTGTTATTAAATCTTTTATGATGGACTCCAACATTTTTCCATTCACCAGAGTCAGATTAAATGGTCTATAACTCATTGTTTTCCCTCTGCCTCTTTTTCTAAGTTGTGGATTAATATTAGCTACCTTCTAATTCATAGAAAATTTGAGGAACACAGAGACTATGGAATCTTGAAAGACATCCAATGATGCATTGATCATTTCTCCCAGAGCTTCTTTGGAGCCCCCACCCCCCATTAGCCATCCAGCATATGCATGTTATTTGCTTCGAACAAGTGCTGAGATTATCTTGCTGCAATATTAAAATGTCCACCAGCGATGTTACTGAAGTTATCGGGTAATTATATAGAACTGTACACTAACTGTTGAAATAGGAGACAGCAAAATGGTTGTGTCTTCATGAAATGAGAAAGGCTTCACTTCAAATGAGTGATAATTTATTACCAAACGTGGCCTTGGAAGTTCCGAGATATTTTAATGTTGTTTACTCACATGGGTAATTATATCCTCAGGGATAGGACCAAAGCCTTGGCTCAGTGGTGGCAATTCTGCCTCAGTCACAAGTTGCCACAATCAAGCTCCCCTCCAGATCGACCCAGGCAGTGAAACCTCATGGATGGCTCTGAATGCTGGCTTGATGTCCATCAGTATAAACATGTCCAGTGATGCTATGATACATTGGTGTTGGGAGCACAGAAACCCTCCCATTATATAGGATAGGAGAAAATATAGCAACATTTTTAATTTGTTCCCGTGATATGGACATCACCAGCTAGGCCAAGCATACATTGCCCAGTCCTTTTGGCTCTGGGAAAAATGGTTTCCAATCCGTAATGCTATCAACAAATGTATATAAGTGGACCCCATATACAAACCCATACAGATCAAAACCAAAAATAGCACATCTCACCACAATGGACCAGACAGTATAAACTCCAAGCAGAGTAGAATAACATTGCTTCGCTGGAGGCCTCACCGATGGTGTCACTTAGCATGGTAGCGAAACATCTGAACGATTACAAGCCAGCTCGGCAAGCAAGTCAACAGTCTCAGCCCCAACCCGAGCCACAGATCTTTGCTAAAAATTTCATGCTTCTTCCGTCTGGAAGATCACAACTGGGGACCATCAATGTAAGTAACCCAACCAGGAATTCAGGAAAAGACCACTTCAGCCTGAGAGTGTTGACAATGTGGAACCCACCAGCGCAAGGACTGGTTGGAGTGAATAATGTTGATACATTTGAAAAGAATTTTGACAAGTAGGTGATGGAGCAGGAAATGGATATTTGCAATAGAGGAGGAAAGATGGTAGGAAGCTTGAGTGACAAATAAATACTGACATGGATTGGTTAGGCTAAATGAATTATACCTTGTGTAATACATAACAAGCCACAAGGATGACAACAAATTGTTGATAAACCTCTGGCATACTAATGGTTTCCATGACTCTTGAGGAGATTAGATACTCTTTTGCTACTAAGGACAATGAAGTCTGTGTTAGATCTTCTGCTGGCAGTGCTACGTTTGCTTCAAGTTACAAAACTAATATGAATGAGGCAATAGCACTGATCAAGATGGGCCATTACCAAAGGATCATAACTATTAAAATAGGCATCTCCAGCATCACTAAATTGTGCTTCTCACCATAATGTTATTTGGCCTCTGAGCAGAGAATATACAAATGACTGAAATAGCAATTACAAGGAGTCATGGCAATAGCACTTATTCTAAGTCCAGGGAAGGCAAGAAGTTGGCGAAAAGCAAGTCAGTGTGTCTTAGGAGAGGGCTCCTGCGTATGCTGGAAGCTGTTTCTCCAACATGAATAAGCTAATAGCTCATCATAAACATAAATTGCCCGTTGGGATGTCCTGAAGATGAGCTAAAGATTCACTGATAACTCTTATCAGTGTTACAGCATAACAGGAAGAGTTGGCTGTGATATGTAGGTTGGGTGTGTAAAATTGACATAACACAATAAGCCATGAATGAGGCTTGATGTTGCACAGTTGACTCTAGTTGTGAACAGAGGGAGAGCAGACAGCCCACACCAGCCAGTACAGAGAGAGTAGGGGTTTGGGACAACAGAGCTATTTTTCCATATGTCGCAAATTCCTCCATTGCTAAATCTCAGCATTTTTCTGGGTGTGTGGGTCTTGAACTGACCACCATTTTTGTTAGCCTGAGCCACGATAGATGGAAAAAACTATTTAGATGAAATCGTAACTAAATGTATTCCTGGTCCATCTACTTGGGATGGACCCTGAAGTGTGGAGCTCTCAAAGTTCCTTTTGTTGCAATGTTTGCCTTTCTGGATGTGTTTTATCAAACATGTTTTAGAATATTTCTCATTTTTTGCCTTATGGTGGCAATTCCCTTCGTCATTCGATTGGTTTTATGTCATTAAGCTGGGTTAAAGGCGAAAGAAGACATCTACAGAGATCAGATTATATTAACAGCACAACGTTGTCACTGCTAGAAATCTGAAATGAAAACAGAAAATTCTATAATTACAGCTCAGGGACAGGCCATCTGTAGAGAAAGAGGGACCTGGTTAAAAAATTACATTTTTCAGGTCCATTGAAGTCACGCCGCGAAGTGGGAGGGCTTGCAACATAGCAGGGAGGAGGCATTGGGAGGGGAATCCACCCCCATGGTATATTTCAGCTGCAGGTAGCCCAGTAGTCAATCACTGAGTGACTGATCGAGCTATTTGGACCAATTGAGTGTAATTTCGTGCTTTCTGTTGCTCATGTTGCTGCTGGATGGGGATTAAACATTAGTTATCTCCAGGTTTCCATGCCACCCCTCTTTAACAGATGATTCATAAGGAACAGAGGGTGGTGCCAGTGGCAAAAGGCCTCCTTCACAGCAATGGAAACACTGCTACACCAAGATATTGTGAAGTGAAAGGCAGATAAATGTACCCTGACTAACCTTGACCAGTTTGCAGTGGAGATAGTAGGAACTGCAGACGCTGGAGAATCTGAGATAACAAGGTGTACGGCTGGATGAACACAGCAGGCCAAGCAGCATCAGAGGAGCAGGAAGGCTGAGGTTTTGGGCCCAGAGTTCTGAAGGAAGGGTCTAGGCCTGAAACGTCAGCCTTCCTGTCCCTCTGATGCTGCTTGGCCTGCTGTGTTCATCCAGCTCTACACCTTGTTATCCCAGTTTGCAGTAATCCTTTTTAACTCAGGTGTGTTACATGGTGACATAGACAAAGGGGACATGAGTCAGGGGAATGTCCAACACAATTTTATTGAACACTTTATCCAAGAAAAATAATATTTATCAGACTGTAGTGTTGTATTTTAATTAAACACTGAATCTTTTCATAGGACTCTTCAGTAAGCTGTCTTAAATCTCCAACAGCCCCAAATCTACACTAGCTATGTCCTTCTGCCACACATTTCTAAGGATTTGCTACACCCTACCCACAAGTCCCTACCACTGTTTTTGAACTGTTTGTCTGAAAGGACTGGCAATACCCATTCAATAACACTGGGACAGACTGTTCCTCAGTCTTTGAGGGTTGGCTGGTGTTTCAGGATCTTCAGTCATCAATAAGGGCTTCCTCCTCTCATCTAGGATGGTTTCTGATCTTTGGTCTTCTCACTGAGGTGGTCTCTCTGGATACACCATTGAAGAAGGTGCAAAAAGCAGCGTAGATCTCCCACATGCCACAAATGGGTCTAAAAGACCCCATTACCCTATCCTTCAAAATTGTCATTAAAATAGATGATCTGATTTAATGCTTGTATGAACCCTTGCAGCAAATTGGGTGCCATTGTTCTTACCTTGCAAAACAGACCACATTTCAATGACTGTCAAGTGTTTTGAGATATCCTATGGTCATGAAAGATTCGACTGAAATCTTCTTTGTGCAAACAAGCTTTAAAAGATTTCTACTCAATTGCAACTGAAAATAATACAAATTAGTATTTTAAATACAACAATGTTGAGAATGTTTTCATTTTTTGTACATTGTACATGAGCCATTCAAAAATACATCATAGGACCATCGATATAGGAGCAGAGTTAGGCTATTCAGACCATCAAATCTGCTCCCCCATTTGATCATGGCTGATATGTTTCTCTACCCCATTCTCTTGCCTTGTCCCCATAACCTTTTATTCCTTACCAATCAAGGACCTATCTATCTCTGTCTTAAATGCACCCAATGAATTGGTCTTCACTGCCCTCTGAGGCGACGAGCTCCGCAGATTCACCACCCTCTGGCTGATAATATTCTCCCTCTTCCCATATCTGAAGGGTCATCCCTTCACTCTGAGGCTGTGCCCTCAGTCCTAGTCACCCCTACTCATCAAAATATCTTCTTCACAGGGCTCTGAGGAAGAGTCATTCAACCCAAAACGTAAAAACTCTGACATCTTTCCATGGATGTTGTCAGGCCTGCTGAGCTTTTCCAGCAATTGTTATAGTTGTTCTGCACATATGGTCAATCAGGCCCCTTGGTATTCAGCAAGATTCAATTAGATTCCATGTCGTTCTTCTAAACTCCATTGAGTAATGAATGATTTATTGTCACTTTTACTCTTCAATGAGCAACACAAATCTTTCCTAAAACCTTAAATGAGCAACACAGTTAAATACAGTGGAAAGCTTCAACTTTCACTGCAATCCAGTGCTATTTTGAACATTTTAAGAGTATAAAGAATGAAAAAGTAAAGCTTAAAGAATGTCCATCTTTTTTCCACCTCCTCCTCTACCATGATTCCTGAGCCCTGAGCCGGCCAACCAACAAGACCTGCTCCAGAGCCAAACACCAGACTCATCTCTCTGTCGCTGAGTTTTCCTCACCAACGGGGCACCGATGCCAGGCCGACATCGCCCTGCAACCAGGAGTCCCTGGCTCTGCTGCCCAGCCAGGCCATTGCTTCACCAAGAGCCCTGCTCCAGCCACCCTCCTCCACGATGGCATCTCCTCCGCTGCCTTCAACAGGAATAAGAAAAAGGAAAATAAGGAAGACGAGAGAGGTCAGGAAAGAAGGGAGGAAGGAATTGTCTGGAACGGAGACGCCCAAGGGACTGAATGTTGCCTTACCTGGCTGGTGCTGCCATCTTGGAGTCAAAAAATTGTACAGATTCAAAGTCCATAACTGTGGCTCATATGACAAGCCTTTCACCCCCATGATCATTCTTGTCAGTCTCCTCTGGATCCCCTTTAACACCAACACATCCGTCCTTAAGTACCTGGCCCAAAACTGCTCACAATATTCCAAATACCATTTGCCCAGAGCCTTCTACAGTCTCAGCAGTACTTCCCTGCTCTTGCAATTTAGCCCTCTTGAAATAAATGCTAACATTGCATTCACCATCCTAATTGTCTTTGTCTGGACTTGCATGTTAATCTTAAGAAAATCCCGAACCAGGATCTCCAAGATCCTTGCTGCTTCAGATTTCTGGTGCCTGTCCCCATTCAGAAAATAGTCAATGGCCCTATTCTTCCTACCAAAGTGCATAACTTCACATTTTCCCTCATTGTATTCTATCTCCCAATTCCTTGCGTACTCTGTTAATCTGTCCAAGTCATTCCACAGCCAGTTCAACACTACCTGTCCCTCCACCTTACTTTGTGGCATCGGCAAACTTAGCTCCAATGCACTCGTTCCTTTGTCCAGATCATTGAAGTACAATGTGAATAATTGTGGTCCTAACACTGACCCCATGAGTCACCAACTGCCATCCTGAAAAAATCCCTTTATCCCTACTATCTGCTTTTTGCCAGTCAACCAATCCACTATACTTAATATACCTTGCCCCTCACAACATAATCTTTTAATTTATTTAGCAGCCTCTCGTGTGACAACTTGTCAAAGACCTTCTGGAAATCCAAGTTACATCCACCAGCTCTTCTTTGTCTAATTTGCTCGTTACCTCCTCAAAAAGTATTTTTCTTCTTCCAGTCGGGGTTATTTAACATACTGCGCACCCTTTTCTGTTTCACTTAGTTAATTGACCATTTCTATGGCTACCCAAAATGCATTGCAACAGTCACAGCTGCTTGCAGCTTCCTTCAATCGAGTTATTGTATCTGGAATCTGCTGATTGCATCATTCATTTCAGTCTAATTGAATAATGGCCTTTCTTTTAAAAGAAGATCATTGAGTAGTTGCTGGTGTCCTTGAATCAGAGAATCGCAGCATGAAGCCGTTCATGTGTCATTCGACTGTGAGCTCTTTGAAAGAGTCGTCTGAATTTGCCCCCATCATTGCAATCTAATTCATTACCCACAAACTCTACTTTGCCTACCAATGATGTCGTTTCTGGCATCTAACAGAAGTTAACTACAAAATGAACGATAAAACTCGAACAGACTGGACAGTGTAAATGCAGGATTTTCCCGATGACCAGGGAGCCTAGAACCAGGGGCCACAGCATAAGCCTACAGGGTAGACCATTAAGGACAGAGATGAGGATAAATTTCTCCACAGAGGCAGTGGTGAACCTGTGGAATCCTCTGCCACTAAAGCGGATAAGGCTAAAACATTGAACATTTGCAAGAAGGGATTGGATGATCAGCCATAGTCGTATTGAATCGTGGAAGGCCAAATGGCCTACTCTTGCTCTTACTTTCTATGTTCTCTACTTCTAATTTATTTTGATTGAAACTAAGCTGTTTCTTTGACGTTCTCAGCTGACTTGTGTTAACGACAATGCACCCGTCGTGAAAGCCAACAGGAAAGACACGGGTAGTGTGATTTCTGTGATCAATAAGTTTTTAAAACACGTCTCATGTCTTGTAATCCATAACATAACGATAAATAAAAGCAAGATCCAGGCACAGTCTTTGGGTTCCTTTCCTAGCACACTCCTTCATTTCAGTTTCATCTCTTCAACTTCAATCAGATGACATGCTCAGGCTGACTGTGCCTGCCTGGCACAGCTTCAGCATTAATTGACTAACTCAAATACTACCTGTAAAGCCTATGCTTGACAAGAATTAGGAAGTGAGACGGGTGATACGGGTTGCTGATGTCAACTGTGTATTAGCTCAGTGAAAACTCATTATCAACTGCCTTGAGCCAGTGAGTCATTAGCACAGTGACAAGGTTAAACAGTCATACAACATTCACAAATCGTTTTGTTGTTTGGATGGAATGATGTTTTGCTAACTGATGGATTCTCCATAAATGGGATGAGATATGATATCGAATGAGCATTGAAGGAGCAACTCGCCATATAAGGAGTGTATGCTACATGCTACATTTGAATGGGCTGGACTGGACTGTTTCCTTAATTTGTTAATTAGTTAATTTGTTAGTTAATTTTAGTTAATTTATAACAAGTTGTCACAAATTTAAAGGTACAATGTACAGGTAGCCCATTGTACAGTTCCTGATGCACAATGATGTTTGAATGATTCGTGTATTACCCTTCTTCAGAGCTGGATGTGGGAACAGGGAGCACTGCAGATAAAGAGGTGAGGGGGGAGAAGTTAACGGGGGGGGGGGAGGCAGAATGGTGGTGATTGGTGGACACCTGCATCTCCAACAATCTAGACTACTGCATCCGGTGCTCCCGATGTGGCTTTCTCTACAGTGGTGAAACCAGACGTAGACTAGGTGATCGTCTCACCGAGCATCTTCGCCCGGTCCAGAACGGCCAACCTAACCTCCCAGTCACCACACATTTCAACTCCCTGTCCACTTCCCCTCCAACATGGCCGTCTCCAGCCTCCTCCAGTGGTGCAGTGCCTCAGACGCAAATTTAAAGAACAAAACCTTACTTTCCATGTGGGCACACAACAGCCCAGAAGACTAAACATTGAGTTCTCCAATTTCAAACAGCCTTTCACCTATCCTCCGGCCCCCTTTCCAACCCCACCTCCTCCCTTCCATTCCACTTGCAGACCGTCCCTTCCAGCCACCAACTGGATTCATCGCTCCCATTGACCAACCAGGTCGTACCTACCACCAGTGTCCACTTATCACCACCATTCTGCCTCCCCCGCTCCCCCTCACGCCTCTTTATCTGCAGTTCCTCCTACACCAACATCTCCAGTCCTGAAGAAGGGTAATACCTGTAACGTTGACTTCTCTTTCCCCCAGATGCTGCCTGGCCTGCTGTGTTCTCCCAGTCTCCTGTTTGTCTACCTTGGATTCCAGCATCTGCAGCTTTTTTGTCTGTAATGATGTTTGAATGGTTGTTAGAGATGTGGACCATGGTTCACTTGATGAAGGGGCTACGCTTCTCAGGCTTGTGATTTCAAATAAACCTGTTGAACCATAACCTGTGTCATGTGACTTCTGACTTTGTCATTGAAAGCCTGGGAGTATGGCATTAGCCTGGATAACACTGCTACTTTGCAAATGAAGTGTAGTCCTTGGGAAATGACAAGTTATCCTTTAATTCAATCAGTTTGTAAGAATCAGCAATGGATTAAAATTTCCCTGTGAGGTCAGAAGTTAACCTGGTCACATCTATTTGACAGAGGCAGAGCTCCATCTTTATATTTCTGAGCTTCAAACAAGTAAGGTCTGTTTATAACCATAAGATCCACTTTTAAAATGCAGACTGGGACATTGGAAGAAAAAGCAAAAACTCTTAGAGGGTGGATAGAGACTTCGACAATGCAGGAGACTAATTGATTGAACTTGAAAGGACAGAACAAAGAATGGCCAATAGCAGGGATGTTTACAAAATCCACATTTCCAAAAGGTTGTTAAGGCTCGATGTTACAATGTGTAAACACTAGCTTTCAAACATTTGGCATGTTGATATTCCAGTTACTTTAGCAGAACCATAAACCCAATAGTTTCAAAGTAACAGTTCTCTCTTGGCATTTCTCAAGACGAGACAGAGTATACTTGAATATAATGACTGGAGCATTACACCACACAAAAAAAATAATAATAGGCATTTTAATTGGAGCTACCCATCACAGTAACTTTACCACGTATGTTTCCAAATGCAAGCACCTCAGGCTATGGATTATAATATAGTTCACTTGAACAAAAATAATTACTTTTCTTTCTGTGGCTGTGTCTTAGCTCCTTTCCAACATTTCTCTCTGAATTCCGTTCAATTATCTCTATTTTAATATCTCCCTGACACTTATCTCATGGAAGGATCTATGTCAAATTTTCTTGAGTTCTTTCCTCTCTAGTTCTGTTCAATCTTCCATTAAACTTTCCTTCTTTTTGTCTCTTCATTTCTTGGTGAGAAATTTAATTCAAGCCTTCCCAGTTCATAGCCAATTCATTCACTACCAACGTGCCAACCCCCAAACTGCCCAATACCAACTCGCCCACTCAACACTGCAGGTGCTGCATCTTAATTGAAGTTTTGAGACTCAGAATGGTAGACTGTTTATCAGGCAAGGGTGTTTTAGATTTGTGATGTAACATTTCAGGGAGCTATTGAATTAGAACTGTAATGTGTGCAAAGTTATGTTCCCATTCTCAATTGTGCCTGCAGCAAGTGTCAAAGGTCTGGTAGATTCTCTGTATGGGGAAGTATGAACTAGTTGGACTGTCACGGTGTGGACCATCCTAATATGACGTGCTGTTTTCAGACTGAAGGAAGGATATTCTCTAGAATGAAGCCAATTAGATACCTTTGCATTATGAACAGAGTCAAGGAAAACTTGAGAAATTTGATCTTTAGAACAACAAACATTATGTAGAGGCAAGTTACTGCAGATGCTGGAATCTGTGCAGATTATGTAGTGAAAAAAAATTACACATATATGGATTAGTGTCTCAGGGTTACCTTTGCTTACAGACTATGAAGAAAACTCAAGAACTAATTTTGAAAAGCAGGCTTTCCACATGTTGTAGACGCCTTTCAACATATTGGAAAGATCTGACAACCATTTTCACTCAAAGGAAGTGCCACACAAATTTACTCATTAGATCAACCTTTGCACAGGTTATCCACAGGACATCTGACCACAAAATTGGTAACTTTGTACCTAGTGCAAGCCTGAAAAACTGGTTAAGACATACCAATTGTTACCCAACATGTCCATTTATTAACAAGGATGTAAGTGGAATACTAGCGAAGTCATAAACAATAGGCATAAAGCTAAAGGGGTTCCAAAGGGTTAAATATTACTCCATCTTCAGGCCGTTGAATTCACTGTGTTGGTTCCTGGTAACTATAAATAGCCTCATGTATTGTGCTTGGAAATTACTGTTCACATTCAGACTTTGAACAGAAAGAGGAGAGAAGAGCTTTCAGATGTTAAAAATTAACTACACTGCATCCTCTTCTGTCCCCACAATCTCCAATTTATCGTTTTCTATTGCCACAAGGAGACTAATGTGACACCACCAGAGATGACGGCACCTTTTCTTTGAACAGGAAGTTTTATGGAGTGGGGTTTGGATGAGAAACTGTAGTCAGATGAATGGTGATTCCATGACTCTACGACATTACCAACGTGTCAATGCTTCAAAAGTCCGACCATCTTGAAATGCTTTCATGAAATGATGAAAGGCACTATTAAAATGAAAGTCTTTTTTGCTTCTCCGTCCTTTCCAGTGCACCTGCAGTTTTATCTTGTCCTCCTTCAGGCAACATACTTTGAGCTGCTGCCTTCCTGCACATGATCTGTATTTAGGCTGAAATTGAATTCAGCCATTTTTCCCACTCCCTGACATCCTGTCCCCATGAATATTTAATCACATGATGCATTAAGTTATCTGATGATGGAAAACAATTAATCATGCAATTAATTCACTTTACATTTATAAAGAGTAGCTCAAAAGCAAAGACTGTTAGATGGTGGATCAATGCCAAATTCAGTGCAATTGTCACTCCTTCCCCTTGTCGGCCACTGGTAAACATCGACTTTGGCAGAGGTGCCGTGTTTCAGATGAGACATCTTATTGAGCCCACATCTGCTGTAGCCAGAAGACAGCAAAGGTCCCACCAGACTATTTTCAAGAAGAGAAGTGGGTTTTCCATTACTCCCCTGGCTTTTGTATACTCCTTAAGCAACACCACTGAAAAACAGAACAGCTGCTCCAGACAAGAGCCAAGCACTGAACAAAAAACCGAGAGACCTGAAGAATATGGAACTAAAGCAGAAATTGCTGGAAAACCACAATAGGTCTGGCTAGCATCTGTGGAGAGAAGTCAGAGTTTACTTTTGGGTCCAATGACCCTTCCTCAGAACACTGCGCCCAAAACATTAATTCTGCTTTCTCTCCATAGTTGCATCCAGGCCTGTTGGGTTTTTCCAGAAATTTCTGTTTTTGTGCCAGAGAAGAGTCATACCTCACTTGGAATCATGTTTTTCTCTCTCCACAAATACTGACAGATGTGCTGAGTTTCTCCAGCATTCCTTGTGTTTATTTCACACTTCCAGCAGCTTTAATTTATCAGGATATCTATATATTTACCTCACGGCTGTTGGTGGGAGCTTGCTGTGCACAAACAGGCTGTCACATTTCCAGCAGCTACATTAAAAAAAACTTCATGGCTTTAAAGCTCACTGGTGCAGCCTGAGATGATTTAAATTTCTATGCAAATGTAACACTTTCTTTCTCGGTGTGTAGATCAACAACATGTGAAAGACAAACTCTTTTCCTAAAGGACCTAATTTACCCCATTACTGAGAGAATAACATAAGAGGAGGGATGCCAATGATCAAACTGACTCTGTTTCATTTGCAATCTATGTGCATTTAAATAAGGGGAAGTATGGCCTAGCAGTACTGTTGCTGGGCTAATAATCCGGGGATCCTTGTTCAAATCCCACCTTGGAAGATTGTGAAAATTGAATCCAAAAAAATCTTGAATTAGGAGATTAATGATGACCCTGTATTGATTCAGAGATAATAGGAACTGCAGATGCTGAAGAATCCAACAAAGCAACGTGCAGAACTAGATGAACACAGCAGGTTAAGCAGCATCTTAGGAGCAGGAAAGCTGACATTTCAGACCAGACCTGAAATGTCAGCTTTCCTACTCCTAAAATGCTGCTTAGCCTGCCGTGTTCATCTAGCTCTACACCTTGTTACCCTGTATTGATCATTGGGTAAGAGCCTATCTGGTTCACTGACCTCCCTTCGGGAAAGAAACTGCTGTCCTTACGTGGTCTAGAGTATGTGTGACTCCAAGCCCACATTAATGATTCATAACTGCACTGCAGGCAATTAGGAATGGGCAATAAGTGATGCCCACATCCCATGAATAAAGAAGGATATTCATTCATGTATATGTATTTTTTTGTATTAGAGACTTCTGATCAATTTTGCGTTGATGCAATTCCCCTGAATGTTTCCACCATTTATATTTTGGGCTTTTTTTCATAACTCATGTGGGCAATGGTGATGGTGATAATCTAAACCAGGCAGTGGTGGGGATGAAATTCCTGCTGCATTGCTTATGGTACACACTGGGAGTGCAATGCACAAAATTATGCCAACCTTTGATTTTCTGTTCATCAATTTCAATGAAGCAAGGCCCCAGATGGGGAATATGCAACTTGATGCTGTCTGCTCAGACTCAAAGGATTTGTTCAGTAATAATCCGCACAGTGTTGCATTGAGTCTCTTTTAATGAATCATCAACAGTAGGGACCTGGACTTAGAAACCCAAGGTTTGTTAATTTTTTAATATTGGCATAAAGGAAAATTTTCCCACGCTGATATGCAATGGTATATAAAACCTCCTGGACAACTAACTTAAAAAGCCTTTTTGTGTCCATCAGTTAAGCTTCAGGCTCACCTGTAAAGCACTTTATGATAGAATAGTCAAGTAGACAGATTTAGTGGCAACGAAGTGTGGAGCTGGATGAACACAGCAGAATAGGCAGCAGCAGAGGAGCAGGAAAGTTGACATTTTGGGTCGGGACCCTTCTTCAGAAATGGGGAGGGGGAAGGGAGCTCAGAAATAAATAGAGAGGAGGGGTGGGTTTGAGGAGGTGGGATGGTGATAAGTGAGTGCATGTCAGCAGTGGTTGGGTAACAGTTCCTGCTATCTCCAGACCTAATGGTTAGTTGCCTTTTCCCTAGGATGAGGGATTTCAAGACAAGGGGGCACATTTTTAAGGTGAGAGGAGAGAGATTTAAGGAAGATACGGGGGGGGGGACAATTTTCTTTAACACGCAGGGTGATTCAGTTGTGGAATGAATGGTCTGAGGAAGTGTTGGATGTGGGCACAGTTACAATATTTAAAAGACGTTTGGACAAGTACATGAATAGGAAAGGTTTGGAAGGATATGGGGCAGGAACAGGCAGGTGGGATTAGTTTTGTTTTCGGATTATGTTTGGCATGAACTGATTGGACCAAAGGGTCTATTTGCCTGCTGTGAGACTCTATGGTTGTTCATTGCTGAGTCTAGGGTCACCCAGGTCAGTCAGAAAGGGGTTATCGACCGACTGGAATTAAGAAGTGATAGGAAGGAACTTTCGAACAATGTCTTTAACAATGAAGAAATTGTTGATATTGAATGTCACCTAAGACTATTGTAGACAAGCCTATGACAGATCTTCAAAAGATCTTAGAAAGTCCTTGCTAATTGTGGGAACATGTTTGCTGATGCATTAGTATAAACACTGAGATGGGAAGGTTTGTCTGTTTTATCTTGTGCAGAAGAAGCCTCCTGGCTAATCATTACCTCAGGTAATCAATGGTCAGGCTCCAAAGTACTGAAAGGACCTTGTGCTCACATGATTCAAAGCACAGCTAGCAGAGACTGGCCCCGTAAATGTAGCATAGTGACGCTTGGTTCATGTGCAATATGTCCCCCATTTGACAAAACTGATGTGGAAGTGGACCATCTTAGGTATGTTCTGAGGCTGTTCTCAGCTAAGACAGAGGTGTTGTGATTGGCCTCAGTGTTACACAGGCTTTGATAAAAGGTGATATGGGGGTTAGAAATCAAACTGAGATTCCATTTCCTGAATGCAATTCAGGCCATGCAGCTTGGCTGACCTGCTTGGGTTTCTGCTGTGCTGTCCAACACAGTCAAAGAACTGTATCACACTGTAACACATATTCTCCTATTTAGACCCATACCTTCCAGCATTATAGTAAGGCTTGTCGATAATGGTGGACTTTACCTCCCAAGCTCATATGTGAAAAGAAGAGAAATAAAAATTTGCCTTCATGTAGCACCTTCAATGACCATCAGAACAGCCAAGAACCAACCTTTGGAGTGTAGTCACTGTTATAGGAAATAGAGCAGCCAACTTTCTCACATCAAGCTCCCACAAGCAACATATCTGATCATGACTACATACTTTGGGCTGAATCTTACCATATTTTGCAAAGTGCCATTTTCATCATGTTTCTTCAAGGATTTCTCTCCATGTGGCAGCAGATACATGGAAACACCAACAAGCACACCCTCCCAAACCACTCACCATCCTGACCAGGAACTATATCGCTATTCCTTCACTGTCGCGAGGTCAAAATCTTGGAATTCCCCCCCAAAGGGCATTTTGGGTTAACCTACAGCATGTAGCCTGCAGCAGTTCAAGAAGGCAGCTCCCCACCACCTTCTCAAGGGCAGTTAGGGGTGAACAATAAACACAGGCCCAGCCAGCTCCCCACAAATGAATAAGGCCTAGCGGGTTTTCTCGCACAATCATCCCAAACCCACCTCATTCTCTACTTGTCACTGTCCTGTGGTGCCCCTTATTATCCAATTTTCCTATTATCTGAAGCTGGAAACATTTGTCACAGTCAGGATATCAAGATTCCAACATCCCTGAAACCGTGCCATATTTGAAAGGCCATTGCTCACACAGTCAGGTACTGCCCTGCAACGGTTGCGTGTCAGGCATGGCTAAGAAAGGGAAATCGGCTCCCTGCTTCATGGAATTGGGCTTAGAGATTCCGGCGGATGGGTTAGACCAGCTGGCGGTTATCCGCTTCCCTCAGGACTGGCAGAGGAAGCCACGAGATCGGTGGCGGCACGGTGGCTCAGCGGTGAGCACTGTTGCCTCACAGCCCCAGGGACCTGGGTTTGATTCCACCCTCGGGCGACTCTGCGTGGAGTTTATGCATTCTCCCCGTGTCTGAGCGGGTTTCCTCTGGGTGCTCTGGTTTCTGCCCACAGTCCAAAGATGTGCAGTTTAGGTGGATTGGCCAGGCTATTTTGCCCATAGTGTTCAGGGATGTGTAGCTTAGGTGAGTTACAAGGGGACAGGCTTGGGAAGAATGCTTGGGGCTGAAGGGCCTGTTTCCACACTGTAGGGAATCTACGATCAGACCCTGCTGTTCTGATCCGCGGTTGCCCCCGACTCAGTAATCTGGAGGAACATCGTACACTATCAGATAATGTTCTCACTTCACCAGGGTAGCTGTCACCCTCTTCTCTGTACTATCCCACACTTTCTCTATCTCTGTTACTGCATCCTGTTCCAATCAAGGCGTATACAATACCATTCTCATCATTGCATGCAACATCTGGTCTATTTCGGCCTTGCCCATCCCAAACTACCTCGACCCCATGCCCTCACCACACTATAAAGTTTGCATGCCCTCTGTGCCGCCTACTCACTCACTTGGGTCACCTCAAAACCTTTTCCCAACTGCACCAGCACTAACAGCTATGCCACTGATTTCCAAATCACTTAATTCCCTTTTTCTTTTGCTCCAGGGGGAAATGGCCCCTTACAGGGCTAAAAGAATCAGGATGGGTGGAAGGGTAATCTGATTTTCATTTCCTGACACCCTGCCCTCACCATCCCTACAATTCCTGCCCTAGCCCCACCACCATAAGGAAAAGACTTTGACTGTACCTGGTGAAGACTGGCTCCATTCCTGTGGGAATGCAGAAACCTCTGTGTTGACAAACAAGTAAAATGCATTGTTCATTATTGTTTTACTGTATAATTAATGCTAATGCGCAACATCTTTAGCCCTTGGTCACAGCATTCTCTCTTGCAGGTACCAGTGTGATGCCCACGGTGAATAGGTCACCCCTCTCCATGTCTATGGAGGGCTCAGAGGAAGCATCAAACACTGCCTCCCCATCACCTCAGATCCTGACCCTCAGTGGGTACTTTCTCTAGAATAGAGATGGGGTGTACCCATGCTTCAGTGCCACGTCCCCAAGGTTGGCGGAGGGGAGACAGCCCAGGCGAATGGCACTTGGAGGGCTGCCAGAGACTGAGCATCTGGTGAGCCTTGGGCAGGGAAGAACTCCATGTGGCACCAAATCGTGACTTTCTACAAATGCACAACCAGACATGGAATGTTGGGCTGGTTTGTTGGGAGCACTTAGGCAAGCCTAACACAAATTCTGCAGAGCTACAGCAAAGCAGTCAGGACCCTGCTGCATCAGGCACATGAGCCTCTGGGCTGACAGGTTGACAGATGCCAATGGAGAGACTGGTCCAACACACTCAGCAGTGCTGGATATACGAGATAGTCCTGCTCTCCATCCACTGTAGATATTGGTGCTCAGTGCCAATCACCCAGCAACAGGGGAATAAGCTCACTCCAGATGCCCTTTCTTCACCAGGAAAAAAGGAGGTACCAGGAGGCGCCCAGCAAGAGGAGAAACCACTCATAGGTCTCCGCAGAGCACTCCTATCTCCCTCCTCAACCCTCTGAGTGTTTAAGATGGCGAGGATGTAACTAGCCTCTGGGCAGGATACACACAGCACTGTCTGGGCCTTTTAGACAGAAAAGATAAAACCTCCAATTGCCAACGGGCTCTACTGGAGGATAGGTACTACGCACACAAGGCAAATGCTGAAGGTTCTCAGGGAATATCACAATCCCAACCGTGTGTTTCAGCTTCTGAGGAATGCTGTTACCCTTCAAAGGGTCTCATGTAGCTCCAACTTAAAAACACATCTCACTCAGAATTAAACATTTACCCTGCCCACTCTGGGTGTGGTCACAGCCCATTTTCATCTTCAATAATAAGGTGAACTGGGTGAACGCAGCAGACCAGGCAGCATCAGAGGAGCAGGAAAGCTGACGTTTTGGATCTGGACCTTTCTTCACAAATGAGGGAGGGGAAGGGGACTCAGATAAATAGAGACAGGGGGAGGCAATGAAGGAAGGTGGGTAAAGGAGCAGATGGGTGGAGGAAAGACGGATAAGTCAAAGAGGCGGGGATGGAGCCAGTAAAGGTGAGTGTAGGTAGGGAGTTGAGATGGAGACTGGTCAGTCAAGGGAAAAGGGACAGGTCAACGAAGCAGAGATGAGGCTAGTAGGTAGGAGATGGGGTGGGGGTTGGTCAGTAAGGTGGGATCCCCCTCATTTCTCTTTATTTCAGAGCCCCCTTCTCCTCCGCCATTTCTGAAGATGGGTCCAGGCTCAAAATGTCAGCTTTCCTGCTCCTCTGATGCTCCATTTTAATCTTCACTGTGCACTTATTTGATCTTCATTTTTGGTGCTCCCTCACAAAGAAGGATGGCTCTCAGGGTGAGTCTGTAGGTGTCTGTACAGATCGATACGGCTACCGCAGGCTCTGTTACACTCTGCGTAGGTGGTGGTCACAGGAAGGGATGGTTGGGACGTTGATGTGGCAGCACGCTCCTTTTGCGGTTTTCGCCTGGCTCCCCCTTTTTCCTGACAGCAAGACTCAAGGTGCTCGATGTCTTCTCAAATGCTTCTCCTCCACTTCTCACCGTCTTGGGTCAGTGATTCCCAGGTGTCTGCGGGAATGCTGCGCTTTGCCAGTGAGGCCTTGAGGGTATCGCTGAAGCACAAGATCTGTCCACCTGGGGCTCACCTAGCGAATTTTGAGAAGATTTGTAGCTCAGGTTGAGGTTCTGGATGTGAGTTTGCTCGCTGAGCTGGAAGGTTAGTTTTCAGACGTTTCGTCACCATTCTAGGTAACATCGTCAGTGAGCCTCTGACAAAGCGCTGGTGTTATGTCCCGCTTTCTATTTATCTGGTTAGGTTTCCTTGGGTTGGTGATGTCATTTCCTGCATTGTTGATGCCATTTCCTGTTCTTTTTCTCAGTGGATGGTAGATTGGCTCCAAATCAATGTGTTTGTTGATGGAGTTCCAGTTGGAATGCCCACCAACACACTAAAACAGCAGCTAATGAACTTAAAAGACCCCATACACGAATGCCATGCTTCTAGGAATTCTTGTGCGTGTCTCTGTTTGGCTTGTCCTAGGATGGATGTGTTGTCCCAATCAAAGTGGTGTCCTTCCTCATCTGTATGTAAGGATACTAGTGATAGTGGGTCATGTCGTTTTGTGGCTAGTTGATGTTCATGTATACTGGTGGCTAGCTTTCTGCCAGTTTGTCCAATGTAGTGTTTGCCGCAGTTCTTGCAAGGTATTTTGTAGATGATGTTTGTTTTATTTGTTGTCTGTATAGGGTCTTTTAAGTTCATTAGCTGCCGTTTTAGTGTGTTGGTGGGTTTGTGGGCTACCCTGATGCCAAGAGGTCCGAGTAGTCTGGCAGTCATTTCGGAAATGTCTTTGATGTAGGGGAGACTGGTTATGGTTTCTGAGCCCGTTTTGTCTGTTTGTTTGGGTTTATTGCTGAGAAATCGGCAGACTGTGTTCATAGAGTACCCATTCTTTTTGAATATGCTGTATAGTAGAGCGAACAGCCAATGGGGAACTTCAAACTAGCGTTTACAGGAAAACAACACATATGGACCAAATACTGAACTACAGCAGCAACCATCCCAACACCCACAAACGAAGCTGCAGTAGAACATTATTCCAACGAGCCACCACACACTGCAGCACAAAGGAACTACGCAGAGCAGAGGAAAATCACCTATACAGCGTATTCAAAAAGAATGGGTACTCTATGAACACAGTCTGCCGATTTCTCAGCAATAAACCCAAACAAACAGACAAAACGGGCTCAGAAACCATAACCACTCTCCCCTACATCAAAGACATTTCCAAAATGACTGCCAGACTACTCGGACCCCTTAGCATCAGGGTAGCCCACAAACCCACCAACACACTAAAACAGCAGCTAATGAACTTAAAAGACCCTATACAGACAACAAATAAAACAAACGTCATCTACAAAATACCTTGCATGAACTGCGGCAAACACAACATTGGACAAACTGGCAGAAAGCTAGCCACCAGGATACATGAACATCAACTAGCCACAAAACGACATGACCCACTATCACTAGTATCCTTACATACAGATGAGGAAGGACACCACTTTGATTGGGACAACACATCCATCCTAGGACAAGCCAAACAGAGGCACGCACGAGAATTCCTAGAAGCATGGCATTCTAACCGGAACTCCATCAACAAACACATTGATTTGGAGCCAATCTACCATCCTCTGAGAAAAAGAACAGGAAATGACATCACCAACACAGGAAATGACATCACCAACCCAAGGAAACCTAACCAGATAAATAGAAAGCGGGACATAACACCAGCGCTTCACCGGAGGCTCACTGATGATGTTACCTAGAATGGTGACAAAACATCTGAAAACTAACCTTCCAGCTCAGCGAGCAAACTCACATCCTGGGGCTGACCTGCTGGAGCTGGGAGTGGCGAACCAGCTGGAGGAGTCTCATGTTGACCGCGCGCGGACAGTTTGTTATTTACCATACAAGTGAATGCTACAGCAGTTAATCCCTAAACATAGAGTATCAGGCCTTGCCTTTCCATGTTGATGGACCCCCATGCATTAGCATCCCCTCCTATAAGTGCTCACATGCAACCCCATTGTCTTCACACTCCCCCCAACTCCCCATCTAATCATTCTATCAGCATCTCCATCTAGCCACTTTACCCCCATCCCCCTTGAAGCCAGGCTGCTGCTTACCTTCAATAGTATTCCCCCACTTCACTATGACCACTATCCCTCCCATGCTGTACCCACTCTTCCCCCCACCTCCTTATATGTTGAGTTGCACCCCTCCACCCCAGTTCACTGTTGAAAACCTCTCTCCATTTCAGCGTTTTGACATAAATTCTCCAGTCTTCCTCACACACAGCAGCCCCTGATAACCTGCTCCAAGCACAGGCTGTTTTCCATCTCCTTGAGAAAATTAGTTGGATAGCCTTGAATGACAAGTGACTAACCCTCTGATTAATGTCCATACAGCCCCCTGACTGGTTTCTCCTGATTCTCCAGACTGCTTGAAGTGGACCCACAGAGCTGATCATGGCCCGCTCCCCAAACCAGGACCTCCAGGGCTACACTCCCCCAAGTGGCCTCCTGACTCTGCCCAGGATCCTAGGTTGATAGCTTACTGTCCTGCCCCATAGATGCCGAACATCTCACGGCACCTGGCAGAGGAACACTGCCCTTAAACTTAAGCCTGTTGCTGCATATGCAGTGTGTTTGTTGTATACGCTGCTAGAATTTGGTGCCGCTGTGAGATTGATATAGCAATGTGTCATTCAGCAAATTGTCCAGCCCCATGACTGCCCCACTGCAGACCAGCAACAACAAAATACCTGGATCTATGTCTGTGCCAAACTGCAAAGTGAAACGGAAGGATGTGAGCTTTTATAAAGAGTGACTGAGGGGGCAGAATGCTAACTGGCAAGTCAAGACAAGACAGGAAAGCTGTGAGCATCGTGGTGCGTATTACATGATGGAGTGCTGAGAGAGAAAGTGAGCGGTCACAGAGTCATACAGGATGGAAACAGGCCCTTCAGTCCATGCCAACCATAATCTTAAACTAAACTAGCCCCACCTGCCTGTGCTTAGACCATATTCCTCCAAACATTCCTTATTCATGTTCTTATCCAAGTGAGTTTTAAATGTTTTAACTGTACCTCTGGAAGTTGATTCCAAACATGAGCCACTCTCTGGGTTAAAAGTTTGCCCCTCATGTCTCCTGAGATACAAAATAGAAAAACCGTGGATGTTGGAAGTCAGAAATCAGCGACCCTTCTTCAGAACCTTGTGTTGCTGAACACATGCACATCCCCTCCCTGTGAAGAAGGGTCACTGAACCCAAAATATTAATTCTGTTTGCTCTCCAAAGATTCTGCCAGCCCTGGGATACAGCCCGGTTTAATCTATAAGCTGGTTGCCTGTCCTGGTAAGGAAAGGATCCTTGCAGTGAAAGGTGCCAGTGTGCTTAAAAGTGCAACAAGGCAGCACAGAGCATGCTGTAAGTGGATGGGTGATGTGGCATGATCATACTCAGAGGTTGGCACATGTCAAATGCCGATGTTCAATGATGTGGCGTACATACAGTTGCTGTCAAGGATCATACCTGAGATCTCAGTGCTGGGTGCCTGAGATGAACAAACGGTGAGTTTGAATTGCCAGGTACCCATTCAGACTTCCGTGGCAGGAATTCTCAGGGTCTCACTTCCCGCTGGCAGATGGTAGAACAGAAGGGTCCATTTAATGATGTGAGATTAAGTAATAATGAGAGTGTTTCTTGAGGATTAATCCCTGTTAATAGCCTCTTACTAGAAGCAATCTCATCTTGAAGTCTATAATTTAGCTAAAAAATGCAACTTGTTGCCATCAGCACGGGGAAAGGTCTCGCTGGCCTTCTCACAGGATCCCCTCAAATTTCTCACCATAATTCATCGTTTGATTTGATTTGATTTATTACTGTCATATGTACCTAAGTATAGTGAAAAGTTTTGTTTTACATGGAGCACAGACAGATCATACCATGCAAAAATCATTGGGTGATTAAACAGAGTGACAAATACAAAGTTACAGTTGCAAAGAAGGTGTTATAGACTGAGAATTGAGGGTTAGAAGTACAGGACAATTGTGAGAAATGTGAGAATGAAGTCTGCTGTAGGCAGCTCGCAGGGAGTCATGTTGTGTAGGTCCCATCTTGACTCCCCAAGACCTGGGAAGATTGTACCGACTGTATTTGTGATGTTGGCTAAGGACAAATACTGCCCTGGGGCACCAACAATACCTCTCCTGTTCTTCTTGAAGAGGGCCAGTAAGGGGACCTTCATATGAACACAAGACAGCAGATGGGAGCTCAACTTAACACCTCACCTAAAAGGCAACACACCGTCAGTGCAGACTTCTCTCCTTGTAGCCCAGCAAGTTTTCATGAGCTTTTGTCACAAAATTGTGTCTGCACCGCACCCCTAGGACATTCCATTCATCCTATTCGCCCAGCAACCCAGGTTCGATTCCACCCTCGGAGCACTGTCTGTGTGGAGTTTGCACATTCTCCCTGTGTCTGCATGGGTTTCATCTGGGCGCTCCGGTTTCCCACCACAGTCCAAAGATGTGCAGGCCAAGTGGATTGGTCATGCTAAATTGCCTGTTGTGTTCAGGGGTGTGGAGATTAGATGGGTTATAGGGGGATGGGGTCTGGGTGGGATGTTCTGACAGCCGGTGTGGATTTGTGGGCCGAAGGGCCTGTTTCCACACTGTAGGGATTCTATGATCTATGATCTACTCACCACTGCTGGGATATCCTGTGATCTTTGGCTTCAGTGCCATCTTTAATGCCCAGCCAACTACACATGCAGTCAAACATTGGCAGTTCGGAATTGGCCTTCACTGTTCACATGGTGGGGGTGTGAACTCATGCCTAGTTACTGCTGAGGATGTTTGCAATTGAAGGATCCACCCAAGATCATGGGTGCAGTGCTGGAAAAGGGTCACAGGGAGACTGTGAAGGCCCAAGTCACTGGCTTTATTCAAGAAAGAGAGAGACTTTAGGTTTTTTAGATAAAGGTGTCAAGGGTTATGGCGGGGGTAAAGCATGAATACAGCATTGAGATAGAGGATTGGCCATGCTATATCGATAAACAGTGCAGGCTTGCAGGGTTGAATAGCCTGTTAGCTCAGTTGGCTGGGCATCTGGTCTCTGATTCAGAGTGATGCTACCAGCATGGGATAAATTCCCTAAACAACTGACGTTTATCGTGGATCTCAACTCCATGTTGACCCTCAGCTTAAATGTCATAATTTGTCGCTCTTTAAATAAGAGTGGGCTTCTGGTGGCTTTAACTTTTAGTTTCACTGTTTCTCTCCCTCTATTTTCTGTGTTTCTTTCATATTTCTCTTATGAGAATATCAACTCAATTCTTGTTTAAATATTGTTATAGCCTCTGTCTCATTAGCCACACAAGTTGAAGATATTTTTAATACTATATCTGTGTGAAATTAATTTTTCTAACTCCCACCTTCATTTTCTCAGAATTGTCTCTAGGTCTTCTGCTCCTTTATTACAGAATCCTCAAATCAGTAAAGCTATGTGGATAATTGTGACTTTATTCAATGGGATGAAACATGGCAATAGATCGGCAGCCCATTTCATGTCTTTTCACGCCATTTTTATACCCATTAACTTATCACATAGGGCAGTTGTTAGCTCAGTTGGCTGGATGCCTGGTTTGCAATGCAGAGTAAAGCCGACAGCATGAGTTCTATTAGAACATGAGCAGAGGTTACCATGTAGGACTCTCGTTCTCAACCTTTCCCTTCACCCGAGGCATGGTGACCCTCAGGATCATCTAGCTGTCTCTCTCTCTCTCTATTAAGAGGGAAGCCCTGTGGTCCAATAGGAGCTATGGCAACTTTAGCTTTTTACTATCACATATCGTCAAAATAATCCAGACCTTTACCACCCCCTCAACAACTTCATCACCTTGAAAACTTTGGATTTTGGGTTGGCACTGTGGTTAGCACTTCTGCCTCCCAGCGCCAGGGACCTGGATTCGATTCCACCCTCAGGCAACTGTCTGTGTGGAGCTTGCACACCCTTCCTGTATCTGAGTGGGTTTCCTCCGGGTGCGCTGGTTTCCTCCCACAGTCCAAAGGTGTGCAGGCTAGGGTGTGATTGGTCATGCTAAATTGTCCAAAGTGTTCAGGGCTGTGTGGATTAGGTGGGTTATAGGGGGATGGGTCTGGGTGGAATGTTCTGATGGTTTGCATGGACTTGTTGGGTCAAAGGCCCTGTTTCCACTTTGTAGAGATTCTATGATGATGATTATACTTGACCTCCTCAACCCTGACTGTTCAAGTGAAAAAACCTTCTTTTGTTCCTGGATTTGTCATCTGAATTATAGTTTTCCCTCTTAATTTCCACTTTCTTTTAGTGTTTTAATTATAGAATATGACGTTATATGGCAGATTCCGTTTTCTGATTTTATTAAAATAAGACATTGTAAACAAACAATTCCAAATGTGCACTGTTTTATGTTTAATCCCCACACAACGTAAAACAAGCCATCCAGCCAACCGGCCTAGCTGACACCCCAGCTCCCATTTGTGCATTGAATACAAAACAGCTCTCATGTTCCGTCCATTACAGCAATGTCTTCACTTCAAACACAACACATTCACTGTGAATTGCCTTGGTACATTGCATTTGCAAAATGTGCCTTAGCAGCACTAGTTTTGTTTTAAATTATTTTTTAAACAGTGGAATAAATTCCACTTTCAATTGTTCTCTCATGGTTTGTCCTCTTGCACTATGATCTCGTTGGAGAGTGAAAGCTGATCATCAGGCAGTGGGAGGGCTTGCAAACTCGGGTTTGTTTGCAAAAGCAAGGTCAGCACTGTTACTCTAGGGATGCTCTATCTGTCCTGTACTTCCAAAGTTTAAGAGGGTGTCTGAAAAATGAGAAAGTCACTACCAGTTGCTGCTTGCACAACAGACAGTACATAGGACGTTTGGACAGACAAACACAGAGAGGTAAAAACATTTTAGAATTCAGTCTATTTTGCTATTAAGATTGTTCTAATGGCATGTTATCCCACAGCTAGGACCATTGTTTCAACCACTCACTTGTATTTCTTGCAAATTAATTTAGATAAGTTGGCTAAATCACGACTTTTTTTCCAGAAAATGCCACACATCTGGGGCCAGCTATGGTTTTGCGATTAGCTCTTTCTCCTGAGTTGGAAAGTTCTGATTTCCAGCGTATGTCCAGAGAATTTGAGCTTGTTTGTTCTACGTGTGTAAAGACCGTGGACAAAACCCAACTGCTCTAGTGACTATATATGCAAATAAAGATATTTTTATGAAATAAATATATTTTTAAAATTAAAAAAAAAGTCTCCAGAGACTTGAGCACTAAATCAAGACCAAAACACGATAGAGTACTCAAGAACTCTATGCTGTTGTTCAGATGCAAATATTAAACTGAGAACATGTCTATCATCTTGGGACAGTAAAAGGAATCATGTAGCATAATTCTGAATAAGAGCAGAGGAGATTTTCCCAGGTGCCTATATCAACTTTTTGTTTAACCCTTAAACAGGATCCAAAACATAAAACAATTCAAAATCAGAAATCGCTGGAAAAACTCAGCAGGTGTAGCAGCATCTGTGCGGAATGAAGCAGAGTTAGTGCTTCAGGACCTAGTGATCTTTTCTCAGAAGTAAAACAGATTATATGGTAATATTTTCCTCACTGTTTGGAAGAGCTTGTTGTGGGTTTTGTTTGGCATTTCTCTCACATTAGACAGGACACATGTTTCATAAATATTTCATTGCCTGTGAAGTGTTTTGGAATGTCCTGAGAGTGAGGGCAAAAGTACAGGGATACAAATCTTTCTTTCTTTAACCATTTTATTTATGTATTTTATTTTTAGAACTCACTTTTTTTTTGAGTGTTTCTCTTTTTCTTATCCTTCCATGGGATGTAAAGGGTCACTAACCAGGCCAGCATTTATTGCCCATCCCTAAGAAAGTGGCAGTGAGCTGCCAAAGTGAGCTGCTGTAGTTTACATGGGATTTGCTGTTGGGGGGAATGTTTCAGGATTTTGATCCAGTGACACTGTATGAAAAGCTCTAAGTCAGAATGATGTATAGCTTTGAAGGAGCCTTGGTGAATTGCTGAAGCTCTTCTTTTAGAAAGTAGACACTCCAGATGTGCTACTTTGGTGATAGAGGGAATTAATGATTTTTTTGCTGGATGGACTCCCAATTAAGGGGGCTCCTTTGTTCTGGAA